>NW_027438366.1:0-169006 GCF_000715075.1 Nicotiana tabacum | reverse complement strand
TACTTTAGAATCAAGCCTCGTAGAAAATTTCGAATGTTGGAATTTGGTTCTAAGGCTTGTGGGCCAAGGTAGCAAAAAGGATCTTCAGTTTGGCTTGAGCTAATGTGCTCCTATGGGTTGTGGTGGCACGGGTAGATGCATGAAGTGTTACATAGTGATTTTGGGAAACTCCGGAATGGTTCTTGGCATGTTCGAGGACGAACGTATATTTTAGTGGGGGAGAATGTAATGACTCGACTAGTCGTTTTGACCTCGAGCGTGTCATTCAGCGGTTTGAGGCCTTGAGTATCTTCACCTAATATTTTATGACTTGTACATATGGTCGGAATTGAATTTCGGGTAGTTCGGAGTTGATTTGCAAGAAATATTCACAATTCGGAAGCATTAAGTTGGAAGAGTTTACCAAGGTTTGACTTTTGAGTAAATAACTTCGGAATTAGGATTGGAAGATTCCAATAGGTTCGTATGGTAATTTTAAAATTGGGCGTATGTTCCGGTTAAGTATCGGGTGGTCCGGGAGCATTTCGGCGCCTATTATGGAAAGTGGCATCTTGAAAGTTCAAGAATTTCCTAAGTTTGACTTGAAGTGGACTTTGGTAATTGATGTCCGTTTGGGGTTTCAAGCCTTGGAATAGGTTCGTATCGTGATTTGTGACTAGTACGTAAAGTTTGGCGTCATTCCGGAATGTTTAAGTGTAATTCGGACGCGTTCATCGAAGTTTAAAAGTTTAAAAAAGGATTTGATCGTCGATTCGTAGTTTTGATGTTAATTGGTGTGATTTGAGGCCTCGATCAGGTTCGTGTTATGTTTTGGGACTTGTTGGTGTGATTGGACGGTGTCCGGGGGCCTCGGGTGTGCTTCGGGATGGTTTCGACCAAATAATTTTGCAATAGATGTGTTATACATATATATAATTATCCCAAATATATATATATATATATATATATATATATATATATATATATATATATATATATAGAGAGAGAGAGAGAGAGAGAGAGAGAGAGAGAGATTTAACATGGAAATTGATAGAACTTGTGGGATTTTTGGAAGAAAACCTAGAAATGGTATTTTTGGATTTTGACCAAATAATTGGACATGAAATTAGGAATAAATCATATATTTGAGTTCGTGGCATTATGGGTAAAGTTTATCTTTGAATATTTTCGAAATCTAGGCACGTGGGCCCGAGGGTTGACTTTGTTGAATTTTCGAGTGGAGTTGGGAATTGTTATAAATTAATTTATCATAAGTGTTGGAGTATATTTTTATTGGTTTTCATAATTGTTTGACTAGCTTCGGATTAGATGGGCATTGGTTTGAGGTGCTGGAGAGGAGTTGGAGCCAGTTATGGGACTTCGGAGTGAAGTAAGTCTCCTGTCTAACTCCGTGGGAGGGGGAGGGAAACTACCCCTAGGTGATATATTTGATATGTGCTACTTGTTGTGATGGCTACGTACGCACGAGGTAACGAGAGTCCGTATGTAGCTAGATTTATGTTATGTCCGAGTAGACGTAGGCCTTTATCATGTTATTACTTGCACCATTTGAACTCAATTTGCTACTCTAAATTGCTTGAATTAATAAGTAAGAATTTGGTTAAAGATTATGTTAAGTCAATCTTCATTACTTATAGATTTTTCGGAATGTTTAGTCATTGATAGAAATTTATATTCTTTTATGCGCTTACCTTGAAGTTATAAATACATAATTTGCAAATCCAAAGAGTTTCTCTATTCTTGAGGATCGGACAGAACGTCTCGGCGATATTTATATATACTATGGGATGCATCCATGGATAGGACCATATGACCTCGGTAGTGTATATACACGACTATATGGATCGAGCCGAATGACCTCGACATAATTCGTGCGTAAAATCGTTATGAGTCTGAATACCCACGAGATTATACTCTTAATTGAACTTGAAAATTTCATGATATCACTCTATGACTTGAGATCGGATATTTAATTGATGGTTCTTATATTGTTGAGATAGCACATGGCCTTTGGAGGCATTTTAACTGATAATAGTTGTTAAAGGATTTCGAAATCCACTGTTCCTCATTTTATTGATCCTGTTGTATTTTATGTCTATTTATGATCCCTGCATTTTATTTATTGGACCACTAGTAAGTGTCGAGGTAATCCTAATGTAGTTTAAAACAATTACAATGAAAATGTTGAGAGCATAGCCTCTCAAACTGTGTTGTAACTATAGTCATATCTCTCTATAACATCACTGTTTGTTTCGATATTTTTTTTATTTTTATAGTGAATGGATATTATATACCTATAAAAATATTTGACGTTTAAATACTTTTTCGCTGTTATAAGCAAAAATTATCCAAAAGTTAATTTTTTTAATGTTACATATAAAAGATAAGAAAAGTATTCAAATTTAAATACTCAAAAGATATGCATATTTTATTAATTAAATGCTAAAGAAATTTAACACATTATCAATAAACCCATAACTAAATATATAAGGAACACATTTTAAAGCTACTTTAGTTAAATTCTTTCGAGATTGATGGAAGAACTTAATAATTATAACTTGTTTCGTAGATTCCAATCTCTTACTAGCAGTATAACATTTGAATTGGCGAAGATTTGTTTTATAAATTTTTATAGATTCCAATCTCTTACTACCATTTGACATTTGTCCTGTATAAAATATATCATGTGTAGATCTTCAAATAAAAAAAATATGACATCTATATTCATTTTGCAGGTTTCATAGATAGGATAAGATTGCTTTGGCAAGTATACAAAGGGGTGTTGACATCACAAACACTCAGTAGAACATCAGTCAAGCGTTACTCTTTCTACACAACATATGTCTGCTGCTCCTCAGAAGATTCTTACTGCCTATTTGTGCTAGTATCAACTCCTGGAGGTGTTAGCATATTGCAATGCTCATTATGGGGGTTTTCAACACATTACAACAACAACACGTCAGCAACACAGATGACAACACAATCATGCTATACAGATCAATTTCAATCAGCTTGAAGTGGTCAGCAATCTACTATACGTACTCAGTAACAACACAGATGTCAATACACATCAGGTTCAGAAAAATGAAAGCTATCCTGCTATACATCACAAGCAGCTTGGCTTGGACATCAATCAGATGTAACTACACAGACAGTTATCACATGGCCAGAGCTTGACTACTGTGTAATATTTGTGTGGTGTTAGACTATTTCTCAGTGGTATTAGCATGTTATCATGCTCATTCTGGGGGGTGGTTTAACACCATACAGAACCATGGAGTCAAGCATGCATCTCATAGATAAGGCTTATACTAGATGTGATTGCATTTATTCACAGAATTATATGGCTGCACATATGATCAGCTTCTTTGTATATGAATTGTTGGTACTGGTATATTAAACTGAGGATATCTACTCAAATAAAATACAAGGAAAACTGCTGCTTACATCTGTTTTTGGTATTGACAGTATAGTGTCATATCATTATCTAATGGTATTAGTGTGCATGCATACTCAATCTGGAGATGAGAAGACACTATATTGTCCTCATGTATCAAGCAGGCAGTTCTGTCTCTATTATGCTTTCATCTCAAATTCATGTTCAATGTATCAACAATGATGCTGGAATTTTCAGCTCCAAGTTCACAATGTCCAAAATGCTTTGCTTTACAACTACTGGATTTAAACATACCTACTCCTTTGGATTGTAACAAATGGCGCCTGGTGAGAGTTTTGTAGGTGCTACAACAAATTATTGGCAACTGGTGTTCGCATTCACAGTCGTCGGCAATAATTGGATGTTTCAAATTACTAGCCTTGTATTTTCCATCTTTCATTACGCTACTGCTACATTGTATTTGGTAGCAATAGCCATTGCAGTTCTTTATCGTATTGTTTGTTTGTAGGTTACTTAAAAATTTTGTAAGTTTTACCCAGTTTGGAATTTATTATATATAACAGTTACTAGGGGAATAACCTAATAGTATATTTGCTTTTTAAAAAAAGCAAGTACTATATCCATTTGCAATAAAATATCTTAGTTTAGTTATCTAAAGTTAACTTGACTTGTTCAATCACACGATAATTGTCAGGACCCAAAACTCACTATAGGCCGTGATGACGCCCAACATCGTTGTTAGGCAAGTCAACAGTGAATTACTAACTTGATTAGGCATTTTATTATTTTCGAAATCGTGAATTTTATTAGATAAAGAAATCAACGCATTACAGCTATGGAAATTTACACTTTAAATAGAATAGATAATAAGAGTGTATAAATGCTATGGAAAATCACCAACAATATCTAGAACATCCCAAAACCCAGTGTCATAAGTGCATGAGCATTTACTAAGGAGTACGATAATAATACAATATTTGTCCGGAATATAAATAAGACAAGGTAGAGTAAAGAGTATGATGGAAACTTTGTGGGCTGTGATACGTGGCCTAGAATGCAGCTCACCATAAAGTATCCTTAGCAATTGCGCCTATGTGCCAAGATAACCACCAATTGAACCTGTCAGATCCTGCACATTTAGTGCAGAAATACAGCTTGAGTACGTAAATCAACGCGTATCCAGTAAGTATCTAGCCTAACCCCGGAGAAGTAGTAACTAGGGGTCGACATTGACACTTACTAGAGGTCCAATAAAGCAATATAATAAATCATAAGCAGATATGAAGCACACAGCAATAATGGGGTAAACCTGTAAGTTACATAATCTTCCAAAAATTTCTTTTAAAGGTATGAATTTCTCAGTCTTGTATTCTACCTCAAAAGCTCATATGTATCAAGTGCCAGTATCAAACGGATAAGGAATACTATACAAAATGCCAGTCATCAGTGGAACGATAATCTCGTGAATATTCAGACTGCCAACGATATAACGCACGATTATGCTGAGGTCGTTCGGCCCAATCCAGAATAATGTGTACACTACCGAGGGTCGAACGGCATGAACCATAGATACATTTATTATACTGCCGATGCGTTCGACCCGCTCCATAAGAAAGAAAGAAAATTATCGAATTACGAGACACGTGCTTACAATACAGTACATGAGCACAAAGTGAATATAACATTTACCGTTTCTCAAATAACTTGACAACAACTAAAAAAATAATCAACTTCAATTATAAATTCAATTAATTAAGCTACCAGAATGAGTTCAAATAATTCAGATATTACGTGATAAAGTCCTAAATCTACCCGGACATAAATATGATTTAGCTACGTACGGACTCTCGTCACCTCGTGCCTACGTAGCTCCCACAACTAATAGCACATAACAATTACATCGCCTAGGGGTAGTTTCCCCCTCACAAGGTTAGACAGGAGACTTACCTCGCTCCGAAGTTCTATGACCGGCTCCAATGCCTCTCTAACTCTCAAACCAATGGCATCGACCTGAAACTAGTCAAACAAGGTTCAAATCAATCAAAATATACTCCAATGCGAATAATTTATCAATTTATAATAATTCTCAACTCCGCTCGAAAAGTCAACAAAGTCAACTATCGGGTCCCACGTGCCCGGATTCCAAAAATTCTTGAAGATAAACTTTACTCATAACACCACGAACTTAAATATATAATTTATCCAAAATTCCATGTCCAATTTCGTGGTCAAAATTCAAAAATACGATTTTAAGGTTTTCTACCAAAATCCCATAATTTTCATCAATTTTCATGTTCCAATCCATGTATAATTCATGTATTTAACTCAAAATGAGAAGACATCACTTACCTCCTTGTTGATGATGAAAATGGTGCTCCAAAATTGCTCCCAAAGTCGGCTTCCATGAAGAAATAGAGTGAAAATGAGCCAAACCCCCGTTTTCAAAATGACACTGTCCAGCCCGACCTTCTTCGCGAACGCGACCTTACCCTCGCGTTCACGAAGAGCATCCTGCTCCAGCTCCAAAACTCCCTTTCGTGAATGTGGTGACAAACTCCTCCACCCCTACACGAACACGAGTCCAGAAAAGCGAACGCATAGAACAATTTTCTTGTGCCCGCCACGTGCCTACCTTCTACGCGATCGCGTAATTCCACTCGCGATCGCGAAGCACTGCCTCCTCCAAGGTTTCACAAACACGCGCCCCTAATCGCGAACGCGATGAGAAAATGGCCAAACACCCTAACAGAGCTTCATGAACGCGGTCCTTTCCTTGCGAACGCGAAGTAGGACGCACCAGACCTCAGAAAACAGCAGCTCAACGTGGCGAAATGACCCGTTGCCTCTCCGAAATACACCCGAGGCTCTCGGGACCCCATCCAATCGCACCAACAAGTCTTAATACATGACACAAACTTGATCGAGGCCTCGAATCACACCAAATAACATCAAAACTACAAATCGACGATCAAAACCTCCTTTTAACTTTCAAACTTCGACGAACGCGTCTGATTCATACTTAAACATCCCGGAATGACACCAAATTTTACGTGCAAGTCACAAATCCTGATATGAACCTATTTTCAGGCTCGGAACCCTAAACGGATATCGATAACACCAAAGTCAACTTCAAACCAAACTTAGTAAACTGTAAAACCTTCAAAATGTTAACTTTCTACAATAAGCGTCGAAATGCTTCCGGGCGACCCGATACTCAACCCGAACATACGTCCAAGTCCAGAATCATCATACAAACCTATTGGAACCTTCAAATCACGATTCCGAGATCGTTTACTTAAAAGTCAAACCTTAGTCAACTCTTCCAACTTAAAGCTTCCGAAATAAGAATTTTCCATCTGAATCAACTCCGAACTTCCCGAAATTCAATTCCGACTACGCGTACAAGTCATAATACATGAAGTGAAGCTACTCAAGGCCTCAAACTGCCGAATGATGCACTAGAGCTCAAAACGACTGATTGGGTCATTACAATAATACTTTTCCATACTGAGACTTTATTAGTTTTCTGAAGATAACATCCATAAAGGAAAAAACAAAGAAATAAAAAATACTATAGACTGTAGATTCAACATTAGAAAAGTATTTGTTGTTATCATAATAAAATAATATATTTTTATTACAGGTTGTGCATTAAAGTCTTAAAATATTTGATCAAAATCTTTAGAATTATTATTAGTAATGATCTTACAGAATGTACGTGGCTGTTATAGAGGGATAAATTTACAAAGAGCGTACTGCTATAAAGATGGTTTTTGTTGTTATAGGTGAAAAGCTGTTATAGAGAGGTAAAATATAACACAAAAAATCGATTCTGAGAAAAATTAGATTTTTATAGTGAATGGTTGTTATATAAGGATGTTGTTATAGAGAGGTCTGACTGTATTTTGTTGATATATATATGTATCCAGTTTACCCAAAAAAAAATTGTACTCCCTCCATTTCAATTTATGTGAACTCATTTGATTGGGCACGAGGTTTAAAAAAGGAGAGAAGACTTTTGAACTTCTGGTATAAAATGTGACACATATAATTTGTGTGGCTATAAATCATTGTACAAAGGTAATTATTTTCAAAAGGAAAAATGGTCATTCTTTTTTATACGGATTAAAAAGGAAATAAGTTCAGATAAATTGAAACGGAGGGAGTATATATTTACATTTTTTCATAACCATTTGCTGTCCAAAAATTCTCTGATCCGATTACACAAAATTTACATTGTACGGGGCATTAAAAAGGAAAGCACTCTCTGCCAAAATAGTTGTAATATTCCTATCAAGATATCTTCATTATAGACTCGAATTTGAAATCTCTAAAAAATGAAGGGTCTCATCCGTCGCGCATATACCTTGGTGGTATTACCTAGGGAAGTGCTCCCTATCGAGGTTGCTTTAAATGTGTACAAATATTCCAATACTAGTTCAAATAGGAATCATAAGTGGAACGAGTGTCACCCATGAAAGCTTATATAATTGTGCAATTATATATCACTTATCAGCTATTCATCCTTTCCTTTTCTTTTCCATCTTTTGTTTAAAAAAGGACGAATATATAATTAAAAAAAAGGGCAGGCAACATATTCTAAATGCTAAGGAAAGACGGCAAACTTGGTCTCTGCTCTCTTCCAATAATAGCCAATAATTAACCTAAGTACCTAACAAATAACATTTTTGTTATAAAATAAAGGCAACTTAGTAAAACATGAACAAGACATGTTGTTATGAAATAAAAGCAATTTAGTAAAATATGAACAAGAAATGGAGATAGAGAGAAGAAAGAGATTTTCTTCTTCAATTGTGTGTATTTTCCTATTTATTACAAGGCATTTATATAGGTATGAAAAGTGAATAAAAATATGTCATTGAATATGTCATTAACCATAGAAATATGTCATTGAATATGTCATTAAGCATTTGAGAAGATCATGGAGGAAGAGTAGACATCTACCATAATTTGATTTTTATTATAACACTCCTCCTTGGTTGTCTATAGATAATGTGTCTCGTTAAAATCTTATTAGAAAAAAATCCTATGGGAAAAAAAATCCTAGTGAAGGAAAAAGAGTACACATGTTTAGAAATACGCCTTTTGGTTGCCTCGTTAAGAAAATCTTGCAAGGAAAACCCAGTGGGACAAAACCTTGTAAGGGAAAAAGAGTACAACGCGTATTAACTCCCCCTGATGAGAGCATCAATTCACATTCTTGAGGTTTCGCATCCCAATCTTGTATACTAGTTTCTTGAAGGTTGACGTCGGTAGAGATTTGATGAACAAATCAGCCATATTATTACTTGAATGGATCTGTTGCACATTGATATCACCATTCTTTTGAAGATCATGTGTAAAAAATAACTTTGGTGAAATGTGCTTTGTCCTATCCCCTTTTATGAATTCTCCCTTCAACTGGGCTATGCATGCTGCATTGTCTTCATACAAAATTGTGGGTAGTTTATCACACTTCAAACCATATTTGTCTCGAATAAGGTGTATTATAGACCTCAACCATACACATTCTCGACTTGCTTCATGAATAGCAATTATCTCAGTATGATTAGATGAAATAGCCACGATTGATTGCTTAGTCGATTGCCAAGATATGGCAGTGCCTCCATATGTAAACACATAGGCTGTTTGAGATCGAACCTTTTGTGGGTCATATAAACACCCAGCATCGGCATAACCAACAAGATCAGGACTGCAATCATTGCCATAAAATAATCTCATATCGGTAGTCCCTTTTAGATACAACAATATGTGTTTGATTCCATTCCAATGTCTCTTTGTAGGAGCAGAGTTATATCTTGTTAAGACATTAACTGAAAAAGTTATGTCAGACCTTATAATATTAGAAAGATACATTAGTGCACCAATTGCACTAAGATATGGTACGTCGGGACCAAGAAGCTCTTCATTATTTTTATGAGGTCGGAATGAATGTGCTTTATCCATATAAAATTACTTTAAAATCATTTTAGTGTATGTTGATTGATGGACAAAAATTTCATCTTTCATATACTCAATTTATAGACCAAGATAAAATTTTGTCTTTCTAAGATCTTTCATTTCAAATTCTTTCTTTAAATAGTCTACTATTTTAGGAAGCTCTACTGCTTTAGGAAGTTCCCTAGGAGTTCCAATGATATTTAAATCATCAACATACACGGTGATTATAATAAATTTAGATCCAGATCTTTTTTTTTAAAAGACACAAGGACAAATTGAATCATTCTGGTACCCTTCTTTCAACAGGTACTCACTCAGGTGATTATACCAAATACAGCCTAATTGTTTCAATCCGTATAAGGATTTTTGAAGCTTTATTTAATAAATTTCTTGGAAACCTTAATATGTTTCAGAACAATTTAAATCCTTCAATGATTTTCATTATACGCATATCACGTTTTTCTTGTATTGCCAGATTAAAACCTGAAATAGCGACATCCACCACAGGAGAACATATCTCTATATATAATCAATGCCAGGATATTTACAAATCTTCTTGTGACACAAGTCGTCTTTATGTCTATCGACTTGACCTTTTTTTCGCACAAGAACACATTTATCCCTCCACTGACTTTATACTTTCAGGTGTTGGGACTATCCGTCCAACTTCATATATTTCATGTGAAATCAATTTTTATTGCGTATTTTTTATTTGGCCAATCAATTATCTGTCCAAATTTCATGACAGATTTGAGCTCAAGATCCTCGTCAATATTAATAATATTGAGCGCTACATTATATTAACAATATCGTCGACGATCATTTTATATCGGTTCTACTATTACCCAATAAAGACATAACTTATTGAGATCTCTTTATCTTATTATTTTCAGGTACCTGAGCCTCTCCCATGAGGTCTTATGAAGTGTTATGTCGTGGTGCTCTTCTAGAGCACTTGCCTCTTTATTATGACCATATTGAACATTTGCTCATCTTCTTCTTCAAGGAATTTTATCTTTGGAACCGATTAGTCTATTATGCTTTATGCATGCCATGGACTCTATTCATTATGAACTTTATTTTATTTGGAGCATTAGCAGTTGAATATGATATTTAGCTTTGGGTCAGCAAATACGCCTGGCAATATTTTGCAAATGAATTATCACTTGAACTTCAAGTTCACATTTTCTCGTACGAGGATCTCGATGTACTCATAATAATTCATTACATGCATTACTTTTTCAGCTGCCCATTTTCTTCCCTTATTGTTGGGATCACCAACACATATCCCTAGTCTTATTTAGGGATTCATCTTTGTGCATTGTGATAGAATAATTAAATCATATAGCACATTTATATTTCTAGATAAAAATTATTTAGTTCCTGACCCTGAACCAATTGTGATAGGAAGAACTTATCATAACTTGGCTAGATGCATACAAGTGTTGTTGTATATTAAATAATACATCACATACCAAATTTTATTTTGGCAATTTTGTTCTCATAACCAATGGTTTAGATATAATTGGAGGCATACAATTTCTGCTAAACTAACTTGGATTTAAACCAGTATTATCAAGATAAATCATCATAATTTATATTCTGGAACTGTGTTCTAATAAGTTGAGCAATCAATCTTGCAAAAGCCAAACTACAAGTTGATAACAAATGCATATGTGACCATAGAATAGATGCATCTATTAAGATCATATAATAGTAGACAGTCCACACGGAAGGTGATTGGGCCCATATATTTATCACCTTTTATTCGTTCCAAAAATCAAGGGATTCAATCCCGACCTTAACTGGTATATCATGAAAATAAGCAGCACTAGAGAATTCTTGAAGAATCTTATATTTCTTCAATATATGCCAATATAATTCTCAATTAATTTTTTTCGCATCATAATTGAACCGAGATGGTCAACCGGTCATGCCAACTAATATTTGTTTCAGTAAACCTCTAGTTTACTTGTGGCTTGTGATTGCATCATCATGCTTATACTTGTGTAGTACAAATAGAAGAAAAGTCAGGTAACCTTTCATATTTACCCGGTATGATTATAGTAATATAAAGATATTCAATCTTCTTTTCATTTATAGTCTCAATATGCCAACCACTTTGGCTAATATATTTGTAAATCAGAATATTCTTTTGAGACTTACTACAATATTAATGTCATGAACAATTTCATTCATCCGGGTAGTAACAAATTAGTTTTTTCAGAGCTCTTAACTGCTTTTGTACTACAAGATCTTTTGTCACACCATCCATATGATGAATGTCTCCTTCACAAAGAGAATCATATCATAATAATTGTCATGTTCAAAATCATCACAAGCAAAATAATTTCTTGCTTTAATTTTGCTTTTAATAACTTTCGTAAGGCATGACAAAATATTTTTGGCGCATCACATGCATGCGACCAATGATATATTCATGTAACTACACAATAATATTCATTATCTTTCTTTGTCTCAAACCTCCCTTAGAGGTGAGTTGTAGTATTTATCCAACTATGCACAAATACATTATTATGCATAATATTTATCCAACTATGCACAAGTACATTATTATGCATAATCTTTATCATATATATATTTTCACATTCACTTTCAGGAATGAGTATGCAATCTCAATGTTTATCACAAGTCATATTCTCTTCAAAGAATTTCTCCCTTTTTATAATTTCCATAGTGATAACTATTATTATTTTGGCCTTTCGCACGCCCACATTCATTGGTAAATCACTTGTCTTTATTTAGACTTATCATGCACTGCTATCACATTTACTTCAAAAATGAAAAAAATCAAGTGGGACAAGTTTCATACTTTTTCATGAAAATTACGTTATTATTTTTTAGTTATTATTATTATTATCAATATGGTGCATTAGGACTCAAACCCAATGTCTTACTCATATAAAGGCATGCTAGGCCATAATGCGTTGGAACTTGAATCCAACGTCTTTTCATCAACATAGTGCGTTGGGACTTGAACCCATCGTCTTACCCTCAATCTTTGGCATAATAGGCCAAAATTCACTAGGACTCGCACTCGAGCCTTTAAAATATTATTACTTCATAATTATAGGCATAAGTAAATTAACTTTCAAGAAGATATATATAACTATTTCAATCTTGAAACAGTTCCTCTGCAACAAAAATGCTAGTTAGGATATATGCCAATTTTGCTTTCAATGAAATACATCATGTTATGGTAAAACTATTATTACTAAATTACCTTAATAATTATCTATCATAGTATGTAAAAGGTCAGAACATATATATACATTGGAATATTATCTTTGTCATATAAGAGATGTAGCAAATAACGACATGCCTTTCCAGTTCTTTATTTCACTAGATACAATTAAAAAATATATTTTTACTAAACATTGCACATAAAGTTAATGCAAAGATATGAAAGTATGAATGGGTTGTGTACATGTGATATGCTCAAATATTTCGCATACTAAAAGAAACCTATAAAATTAGTTGGTGAAAGAATAAATACAACCTCATATTACAAGTGTGAAGCACATGTATTTAATTACCATATGAACAATTCCGCGAGATGACATTAGCTCAAATAGAAACCAAATTACATGTGTTGCATTTTGATCGCTGTGTTTAATAAGTTTGGTGAAATAAAGTAATCCAATACTTTCTGCAGAGAAATCACCCAAACAATGAAAGCTATAGTTTTTATGTTAAATAGGTGCCTAACTTAACAAAACCTTTTAGAGAGGATCAATTTATCTAAACTATATAAAATTATAGAAAATACATTTAAATTATTACGAGGATATCATCATGTAAGCGACAACCTAACACACTTTCATGAATTAGTTTTAAAACACAAACATGATTTTGTAGTAAATATAGCTAGTCAATCAATTGATATTGTATAATTGGAAAGTATTAATTCTAGAAAAATTACTTGGTATGTTGATCTTTCCACCATCATGTATCACCAAGTAACTAAAACGGGAGTTAAAGGTGAGAACATGACAGAAGGAGCATACTAATTATAAACTATAATTATAATTTATACTAGGTGTACATACCTCATCTGACTTATTTATTAGAAATGTGCATATCTTGTTTGTACGCTTAGAATGATCAGTAGAAGGCAATTCTTACTGTTTGATGGCCATATAAGTGTGGTATAAGAAAAGTCCCAAAACATGAAAACTATTGAAGGATGAACTCTATATAACACACTAACAAAAGTCAAGACCTCAACGAAGCTAAGTCTACAATTCTGTTATCTCTCGTAGGAAGTGTAGATAAAATAGCAAATCGTACTGATAACGTGTTATAAAATAAAAGCAACTTAGTAAAACATGAACAAGACATGTTGTTATGAAATAAAAGTAATTTAGTAAAACATGAACAAGAAATTGAGATAGAGAGAAGAAAGAGATTTTCTTCTTCAATTGTGTGTATTTTCCTATCTATTACAAGGCATTTATATAGGCATGAAAAGTGAAGAAAAATATGTTATTGAATATGTTATTAAGCATAGAAATATGTCATTAAACATTTGAGAAGATCATGAAAGAAGAGTAGATATCTACCATAATTTAATTTTTCTTATAACACATTTCTTTATCTCTGTCTCCACCAATATTAGGTAAGACACCAAAAATCATGCCAGGCAGGTAGACATTCGGGCTGAGACTCCTGATGATACTGGCAAACAAGTAAGCATGCAACATGTTATTTCAATCACAAATTAAATATTTGAAAAGAAATAGGACAGGTGTACACTATGAGCGAAAACCTGATATTCCACAGTGTGTTCCTAGAATGTCTCCTTAATTGTATTTTAGCTCTTTACTCAGTTTTATGGACAAAGTTGCCAAACCAGTGTAAAAAATAAGCAAACAAAACTGAATCTTCTACTCTGCTGTCACTTGTACCATATGCTTATTATCTAATGGTTCTAATGCAGAAACTTAGATGGACCTGTTGATCTAGGTTCCCCAAACCTTAGAGTAAAATATTTTATTTTTATATGCAATTGCTTGACTAATGAAACACCAAATAAAATAAATGTAGCTTTTACTTGAAGAAAAAGAAAATAAACCTAAGGCTGAGGCACTTATTAATTAATTCAACACCGTCAAGAAAAACCTTGTTCAAGTGTTGGATAGTTAGACAGTGAAAAGATACAAAAGCAGAAAATCAAGAATTTTAGACTCCCTTAAGGCTATGGCAATCATATATAGTCAAACCAGATATATAGAAGATATATTATAACATAATTAAAATTAGTTTCAAAGAAAACCTGATCGTTATAGTGAAGTGTTGTTATAATAACAACAACAACCCAGTATAATCTCACTAGTGGGGTCTGGGGAGGGTAGTGTGTATGCAGTAATCTCACTAGTGGGGTCTGGGGAGGGTAGTGTGTACGCAGACCTTACCCCTACCATGGGGTAGAGAGGCTGTTTCCGATAGAAATCTCGGCTCCTTCACTCCAAGAACTCTCCACCTTGCTCTTGGGGTGACTCGAACTCACAACCTCTTGGTTGGAAGTTGAGGGTGCTTACCACTAGAGCAACTCACTCTTGTCTAAGATGCATGGTGACATTAAAATCACTTACCATAACACAATGGTAATGTAAATATGATACGCGTCCTAATTATTAGCATCTTATGATAGTGTGAATCGAGTCTCTTTTTTTTTTCTTTTTCCCAGTGAATAATTAAGAAGAGCACCTCTATGGACTGTCATTTATCATTTGTACAATCATTTTAGGTAGAGCTGTAAATATGGGCTTGGCCTGTTGGGTCAACCCAGTCTAACCCGTGATTTAGCAGGGTTGAGTTAGAATTTTTGGAACCCATTTAAAAACGAGGCTTTTAAGCTCGACTCGAGTAAGCGCGTGGCCCGCAAAGCTTGACTGAGGCTGGGCTGAGCCGGCCCTTGCACCTAATAAAAATACATATTTAAAATATAAAAAGTATATAACACAAAAAATAAGAAGAAGAGTATCTCAAGCTTAAAGTTTATTAAGCTCGTCATATTAAAAGATTTGTCTTAAAACGTTAATTAGTTTTAAAAATTTAATTATTCTTAATATTTAACTAATTAATATTGCATACGTATTATAGATGTAGATGAAAGTGAAGATATTAAGACAACATTCTCACAAGCGGATTCAAATGTGTTTGATGAAAATGATATGTTCGATATCACATAAGCATCATGGACGTTCTCTTGAATAATTTGTTTTGAGTTTTGACTTTTAGTGAATGAAATAAAGTCTTATCTTTTACTTTTTTTTAGTATTTATTGTGATATATTGGAACAGTAATAAAAGTTATTAAGTTTTGTGAAATTTTTTCAATAAATTTTTTTAACTTTTCAATATTTATCTTTTTTAGGTTAGAACTTAAATAAAAAATAAAAATTATATTTTTAAAAAATGATGGGCCGGCCATTGGGGGCCCGCAGCCCACATAGGGTTGGGGTGGGCTGACCATTATAAGGCCCATCAAAATGGTGGGCTAGCCCAGCTCAACCCGTCAATTGCTAAAACCCACGTGGGCTGGGCTGGGCTGGGCTAGCCCGGCCCCGCTCATATTAACAGCTCTAATTTTAGGGCATGAAAAAAAAGAAAACTCAGATACAATTAAAATTGAAAACAAAGCAAAATACAGAGCCTTATGAATCCAGCACTCATTCATACTTGGTAAAGTCTGCAAAGTCATATGCAAACTTTGATATTAACATTATCTCCAGAAAAGAATTTATTACGCACTGTTCAACTAGTGCTTCTTTTAAGGAAGGTTCTTCAGTGATTTTTGGCTAAAAACCATCTCTTAATTATCAAGATAGAGGTGCAAAGTATTTAACATCAAAGGACTAAATGATCTGGAGTTTATAAATCTTATAGCCCTACTTTTGGTGAAAAATTGCACATAGCACGTTTTACAATCGGTGCATGCTAGTCTCACCCTTTTCGTTGTGGCAATGTCAAGGATCTCCAGTTGCACAAAGATTATTAAGCACAATTCACATCAAAATTTTAGTGGATCATCTTGCAGGATTTCGCTCGTTTAATCAAATGTGCTTAATTTCCATCTCTTACTAGTCCGCAAATGTGTCTCATCTTCTTCTTCCTGCAACTTCTAATAAATGTAAGATTTGCTTAAAAAGCTAAAAGATGCATAGGAACTGCAGTGCAACACATCTCAACTACAGTGAACAAATGGATCAAGCTTATTCAACATTCTTTTCTCTGTTGTGATGGTGCTGCCGTGCAAATGTAGTTCTTCCAATGTAGAGTTTAATCACCTGCATCTTGTTATCAGGAACTGAAATCTATAATACTAAAACTCTCAAGATATCAATTCTTTCAGATTATAATCTCAATTATCATGTTGACATATACCAACCATGCACGAGTGCCAAGTGAAACTCTAAATACTTAATGCAGTTCGAGCCATCAATGGAACGTAAAAGAACCAAATCCGTCTTATTCAAAACTCGAAAGGGCATGGCATCTTGTGTCCAAGACGGCCAAGGAAACAAAATTGAACCGAAAGAAACAAAAAAAGACCAAAAAAGAACAAAATAATTCTAAGATTGCCTCCTACCTTTCATGCCAAAACTTGACTAGCCCAACTAGCTAGCATTTCAACTAAACTAAACTAAACTAATCAAAACCCATGATCATGTCATTGCCAAAGCTCCCTATCATCTTTTCAAACTTGACCATTTTCTTCCTCTCTGGTTCTGTTGCCTTGTAATGATGAGGAGAAGCCGGTGACGATGATGGCAAGATGACTTGTTCACTTTGAGCATTGGCAATCCTCTTAAGTCTCTTCTCACTTATACCAAATGCAGCTGCAAATTCTGGCCCTCTCAAGCTCTGCATCAATGAGTTTTTACCCACCAAGAACTGCTGATGGTTTCTCCTTGCTGATGTCGTGAAACCAAAGAACTCAAACGGGCCATTTGTTGAAGCAATTTGGCAGAAGGGGAAGTACCTCGGCACCCAAAAAACGTCCCCTTCTCGTACTCTAGCATTCATGGCTAAAGTCCCATTTGGATACACAATTTGGACTCTGCCAGTCCCTTTCAAAACTATTCCATACTCTATTGCTGTTGGATTAACATGAGGCGCCATCATGGATCCCTACATTAACCAACAAACTCACATAAAACTTGTAAGCTAGAAAAAGAAAACATACTATTACAATACATGGACCATGTCAACTAATGTTTGCTTTCACAATAGGAGATTTGAGATTTTTTTTAATCAAAGTTCACCACTTGCCTTAGGCAAATTTACGATTTTTAAGCCATTGAGTGCGTAGGATCACTGCACCACCATGCTTAATTCCATGACTATAAGTTCCGACTTTTTATAATACATATTTTCATGTATGATCAATGACCTTGAATAAAGAGAGGGTAATTACCGGAGATAGATTGACAAGATAAACGCCATTGCCGGATATCTTTAGAGGAGAATAATTAGACTCATCCAACTTCTTGCTCCATCCAAACTCGTTCTTGAAATCGGCCTTCCTGTTGTAGAGATTATATGCTGATGGAGCTTTATGATTCACTCTCTCGACAACGTCTTCCCTGTTTAACAAAGTAAATAAAAATTTCCTCAATGACCATGTTGATTCCTCTTCTTTTGGGATAGTTTCTTCCTCAAAATTCGCAATCCTCTTCAAGTGAGCTAGTCTCTTGTGGGGTTCTTGGGCCAAGAATTTGGACCAAATGTGTGTGTGATGAGAACCAGATAAATGCACGATTGGCCCGGAAGATTGCCTTGTCAAGAACGTGCTTAGTTCTGCTGCCGAGACCTGCAGTTATACAATATTAATCTTGATTCAGTTTTTTTTTCCACTGACAAATGTAGCAAGCAAAGGTAAATTACTTGAGTACCTACATTAAGAGCAGTTGATAATGTGGAATGGTCGAATCCAGCAATAATGGATGTAGGATAAATTCCACCACCAATGAAGAAAGACTGCGAAATAGTTACATGAGTTACTACAAAATCTTTGGAAAAAAGGAATAGTTACATGAGTTACTACAAAATTTTTGATTAATTGGCTTAGGGTACCTGGAAAGCATGCCATCCCATGGATTCTGAGGTAACATCAATACTGCAAATAATGTGAAGTCTCTGGTTTTCAACTCTATTCTCCAAATAGAAAGCTGATCCAGCAGGAATTGTGTACACATCTCCAGGCTTCAAACTCCTTTCTGCTAATTCATCCCTGTAGATGTGTCCAACTCTTGCTTCCCCTGTATTCAATTCATAGAAAATGAACATTCTGGCTTAGTAAGCAAAGCATACCTAAATACACCAACATTATATATAAAATTGATGTTATTTTAACATATTGTTGCAGGCTTATTTTCCGGGCACTTGTTTTGAAAAAAGAATTGCGTATAGTTATGTTTTATGTGATCTGATAGCGTAAAAAGTTTAAATCACTGTCGAAGGTAAAGTGAAAAAATTAAGTTTACCATGGTGAACAAAGAGGAGAAGATTGGAATCAAGGTACTGAGGGATGAAGAGGCTATTGGGTTCCATAGAGATGAAACCAATATGCATTGGACTATGGAAAGATGTTCCTCTGCGATATCCACCTTTCACCAATTTCATGACCCCTGCTTCAGTTTTCACTACATCATGTAAGTGACGTAGCAAAAACCATTTTTCTCCTTGTGTTCTTTGCTCACTTTCTTCTCCCTCTTCTCTTTCTCTCCAATGCCCACCAACAGAGGACACTAGTGCAGAGAAAAGTACCAGCACTAATAGCAGCAGACTCTTTCTCTTTCCCATATTTCAACTCGTAATAAAAAAGCAAGTTTTATTTAATCACTTTTGGTTCACTTGTGTTGTGACTGAGGTGCAGAGTCTGTAACTGTTTTATATTGAGGGAATGGTGAGATTTTAGGGGAGCTGTTGTCAACCGTGCAGGATTTCTAGGCTTTTCTGCTATACTATACATTGAGATCCTGAAAAATATACGGTGAACCAATGAAAAGTTTTACTGGAAGTTTGTATTAAGAAACCAAATGATGTAGCAGCAAAATTGCAAGTTGATGACCACTTCAAAGGACTACTCTAGCGCAAAAAAGAGAAATGATTTGAGGTTTTTTTATGTATATAAACTGATGTTTGGCATATTTCGATATGTGTTGATGTTACTTTACCCATGTTTTAACCGCGTCTTGATGTTATTTGATCTTTAAAATGCCCAACATGGTTTAATTATTGGTTTTATGACTAATTGAGTTGTGTGTGGTGAATTAGGGTGTTTGGAGTGCAAAAATATGAATAAAAGGTGCTCTAGGTAGAGGAAGAGAGATTGGATGCGTCGCATCCAATCTAGAAAAAGATCAGATTTCGTGCACCCTTAGCAGTGAAGTCGGCCCATAGCATCCACCGTAGCATCCGAAGCTGAGAAGTGGAGGAAGAGGTGGATGCGAAGCATCCACCGTAGCATCCGAAGCTGAGAAGTGGAGGACGAGGTGGATGCGACGCATCCACCCTAGCATCAATCCCTGAATCTGATTTGGATTAGAAATAGGAGAACTTTGGCCCACGACTTTGGTACGCAATATATAAGCCAAAAACGCCTCTTTTAGGTCATCTAACATATTGGCAAGGGAAAAAAAAGCCACGAAAAAGCTGTGGAGGCCGGAATTCATCAAGTTTCTTCTTTCTCCCACCAAACTTAGTAATTTTTATGTTTCTTTGTATGATTTGTTGTTTGGCTACCATGTCTATATGGAGTTAAACTTCACGTTCTAGGGTTGTGGTTCTTTCATGACTATTGTTATTCGGATATTGATTTTGACTTCTTGATTTATCATATTAGTTTATTTATTCAATCTTGCACTTAATTATTTAATTGCTTGATCACCAATTGAATATTATCTACGAATCTAGAATTGAACTCGAAAGTGGGAATTCTATATTGCATATAGGATTGAGTAGGGCAAGTTCTTGAACTCGGGCATCGGGGAACGGATTCGTGGTTAGGATAGACATATACCTAATTGCCTTGCTTGGTTGATTTACAGGAATTATAAATGCGTTCTTGTTGATTCTAACTCCATAGACATATAGGCGTTAGGTTAGCTTGAATAGGCGAGTAAGAACTCGACAGATTCTTATGAGCATTAACCCTGCCAACCAATAAGCTAGATAAATTAGTCGGTCAATTCAATTGAAGAATACAATAGGATTGTTAGATAGCCCATAACCCTAGATCGTTTTCATTACATTGATATCATTAAAATCTGCTCTTTCTCTGTTCAAAGTTTATTATTTATATTTTCTTATTTAATTAGTTTAGAATAAAATATTTTTAGATTTAATTCTTGTTTAAATAATTGGGATAGTCTAATTTAGTTAATAGTTAATCATAAGTCCTCGTGGGTTCGACATCCGACTTTTAGTCACTTTATTACTTGACGACCGCGTATACTTGCGTGAGTGTGTTTGGTCGATAAGCAAACTATTTTGTTCTTACACATTTAATTTTGGTTGAAACAAAGGTTAAAGAGTTGACCTGACTCAGCTCAGTTACTATTATTAATTTATTATTACAAAAAAATTTATTATTAATTTAATATTACAAAAAAAATTTAGTTGTTGATCGGACTAATAGGGGACGCCGGTGCCTTGTCCTACCTTAGACCATTCTAAATTCGGCAGCTGGTTTCGTATACTTTCTGTAAGCACGGTAAACGACTATGGCGCAAAATAGCAGCTGCAGGAATAGACCTAATATACTTATCACCGGAGCTCCGGGCACAGGGAAGACGACTACGGCGTCTGCCCTGGCGGAGGTGACACAACTCCGCCACATCAACGTCGGCGACTTTGCTAATGAGAAAAACCTGAGCAACGGCTGGGATGATACCTTCGATTGCTACTACATCAACGAAGACCTCGTAAGTCTTAAACATTCTTCTTCTCCCAAAAGGAACCAAAACTCTTGACTGGTGAAACTGATCTAATTTTAGGTAATTTCTTAGTTTGAAAATTTTACCCATATTTTTCCTTAATCTAAAAAATTAAATACTGCATACAGATTATATCAGAAGTTGCAGACTTAATGAACACGAACAGTTAAAGCTTGTGTTGTGGTATTAATTTGAATTTTATTTAAGTTGTTCTATTCAAAGCACAACATATTTAGTATAGAAATAAATTGGACCTGAGTTGAGCCTAATGGATATAGTGTATTCATATAGCCAATACCAGCTAATTTGGAACTGAAGTATAGTTGATTGATTAATTGATTTGAACTGAAAATTTTCATTATTAGTCAAAATATGGTTTTGTTAAACAAAATAACATAAGTAATAAAATTAAGCCGCTCATAGCTGCTTTCCTGTCAATTCCTATTTTAAGTTATGTTATGACTTGTTTATGCAATCTTGTTCGGCTTTATGGACATGATTTTCTTGTCATATAATCAAGCAATTCTAACAAAATCTGTGCCGAACATTCTTTTCCCTTGCATCACAACTATCCATCGTGAAGATCTGTACAGCAATTGCTTTTCATTTTTTCTTTAGTGGTGCTTTTCTTTCTTGATTTTATCCAGGTATGTGATAAGCTTGAAAACTTGATGGAAGAAGGTGGAAACATCATTGATCATCATGGCTGTGACTTCTTTCCTGAACGTTGTTTTGAGCGTGTAGTGGTGCTTCAAACTGAGAATTCTGTCTTATATGATCGGTTCATTAAGAGGTATTCTATCAATTGATTCTTACCTTTTTCGTTTGTATACATCTCTAGCATTTCCTTATATAATACAGAATAACTGTTTGACTGTCCCAGAGGTTACTCAGGTCAAAAGCTTTCTGATAATGCTAAATGTGATATCTTTCAAGTTTTGGTGGAGGAGGTAAAAGAGAGCTATCCAGAGGATATTGTGGTCATACTAAGAAGTGATTCTGCAGAGGATATTACCAAAAATGTGGAGACACTGACCACTTGGATTAGTAATTGGAGCCCTGTCTTATGATTAATGTATCTGAAGAGATGTAACATGGCATATTAAGCTACTTAACCGGGATCGAAGTTATGTTCTACGGTTTAACTATTTGGTTGAGGTTTCTTGTTCTCTTTCACATATATATCGGCGGGGATGTACTGAATGGGTTTGCGTTATCCTTTCGTTTAGCAGAAATGCAGGCTTAAATATTATGCCCAATGAGTTCTCTGAGCAGTATTTGCCTTTATACTTTCATGTTACAGTTTCCTAGTGGGAACATGTTAAGCTCAGATGGAACTATTTCTGTTTTCCGTTACTTAACTACAAACTAAAAAGCCAGGTCTTTTGTGTTTTGACGTGAGTTTGAATTTGTTTGCTGTTGCCGTTTCAACTCCTACGATTAAGCAATACCTTTTCACTGACTTAACGAATCCGCCGGAGATTGATGTTGATTGCAGAGTAGTTATTTGATTTGTGTGGATTTGCACTGACGTTGGGTTCAACAAAAGATAAAAGGTTGTCACTTGACAAATCTCGTGAAAATGACAGCAGGCACTGTTTTAAAAGGTGTGGGCTTGAGTCGAGACGTTTTGCATATGCCTCATTGAGCCGTAAGCCCCGAGGCACGAGGCGTAAGTCCCATAGGTAGTTAATATTTAATATTTTATAAAATAATATAATAACAGTAAATATTTATAAAAGGTAAAATTGCATAAAAATTGAAGAAAACTATAAATATGTGAAATATATATATATGTGCTCCATTCCCACAAAACACTAATCAAAATAATCTATTATACGCTACTTACAATCACAAGTAACTTGAGTCTAAAAGAATAAAGTTTTCTACATGGAGGAACAAAAAAGATGATTAACGTGCAATTTGAACTTTGAACTTGCTGCTATGAAGGAGAATGGAGTTTTCTTTGTATTTGTAAAAAAAAATTAAATATTCGTTGCTTTTGGGAGATATTAGTAGACTAGCGGACAAGATAAAGAATTGGGAAAAATCATGAATTAGGGCTATAATCAATAAAAAAGATCTTGACTTTTAAATTTAATACTTTTGAGTTCCTTTTTAAACCTTTTGAGTAATTACTAAACTGACTTTTGAGAATTTGGGTATTATATGCAGGATTTATTCAACAAATTTTATTTTAATTTGAAAGTCTATGGGGTTTACTCCTCACTGAAAAAACGCGCCTCAAATGCCCGGGCATACGCCCCGAACAATCGGGTGTATGCCCCGAACAATCGGGTGTATGCCCCGAACGCCCGGGTGTACGCCACAAATTGCTGAGCGTACGCCTCTTGAGACTTTCGCCCCACACCATCGTCCCGGGGCATTTTTGGTACGGCTCGCCCCGAAAACGCCTTTTAAAAAACTGACACCAGGTAGCCATTTTTAAGCATATTGTTTAAAATATATCCACAATTTATAATGTGTTTAAAGATTAGCCAATTTCGCTCAAACCTCAGGACATCATGTCCTAAAGTTCAAAAACTGTGTCCTGAAATTCGAATCTTATGTCCTGAATTTTAAATTAGTAGTTCAGAAATTTAAGACACTTAGTCCTGAATTTCAAATTAGCAGGTCAAAAATTCAGGATACTAAAATTCTGAATTTCTAAATTCAGGATACATAGTTTAGGTGAATTGGTTAGTCTTTAAATATATTATAAATTATGGATATATTTGAAATAATGGGCTTAAAAGTGACTATTGCTGCACTTCATCCACAAATATGTCACTGGAGGCCCAAGCTTTAAAGAAAGTCTCGCAGAGGTAACTTGCCATTTCCAAAGAACTGGACCAACAAGTGGCCCAAAGTGAATCACACGGACTTAAGGCCACACTAATCTGATCAAATATTAAACTACAGCTAAAATGAGTTTGACAAATATAAATAAATCAGTGTATTTTAACTTGTAATAACTTGTTATTTATTATATTTATAGGTTATGATTTCTTACAGTTACCAGTTGTTTTAGATTTTTAACTTGATAGCGGCTTTCAGTGTGAAATATTTTTTTTCTGATTTTATCTTAGGCATTCTAACAGGCGTACTCTTTTACACAGTTCGCTTTATTATTTTCCACGTGTTGTGAGACATACTTGAATGCTAATTCTTTTCACAAAATTCGCTTTACTAATTGCAACTGGTCTCAAAACACTCTTCAATTTTAGCTCCAAAACGGAGCATATATTATTTTATAATCTTATTTTTTCTAAAAAGAAACATAAAACAGAAACATTCTATGTGATATTTTTGAAATCATTGTGACATCTTGATGATGTGATTAAAAATGTAATGAACGATAATGCCCACACTTTTACTTGTGTTTAAGGGTGTACAAACCGAACTGAAAAACCGCACCAAACTGAAAAGTCAAACCAAACCGATTAAAAAATCTGACTTGGTTTGGTATTGAGTAAAAAATCCGAACCAACCCGACATATAAATATATAATTTTTATATATACTTTTAAGATTTTATATAGAATTTTTTTTTAAAATGTCTAGAAATATTTGGGATTCTCTTGCGGGATATAAATTTTAATAGAATATGAAGTGCTTCATATTTATTGACCTTAAATAATGAGTTGTATGATCACCTTCTTATCAAGTGTTACTGGAATGCGTCTCTCTCTTTGTTCTTCCATATTCATATCATATGTTAAGATCTATTAAATTCTTATATCTTTTTCGAATGTGAAGTGATTATTAATATTTAGGTATCATATTGATTTTTATGTTTAATTACTAAATTTGGTTAACCTGAAAGTGTACATCAACGAACAATTATTGTTAGACGACTAAAAAATAACTATTATGTGTTACTAATAGAATTCTCCCATAAGAATATTTTAATCGATAATATGTTTGTCAATTTTTTATATTTTTACTAAATATATATTTACTTATCAAATATTTAACAAAGTAATAGTGAAATAATATGTTTACCCTAAAATTCTAGTAACAATTAAACTTATTTAGTGGTTTTAAGGATACGTGATTTAATCCACTACCAATTAATAAACAAGGAATTGAATAGATAATCTGAATAGTAAAATAAATCAAACCAGTGTTCTAGCAGTGCTTTCGACCTCGATTCGAGATGGTCTCAAGGTTGGGTAACAAGAACAGTAAAGAACAGAAAATAAACAATGATGAACAGTAATTGATAGTAAGTGAAATAGAGAGCAGCGTTTGTGTATATTATTATCAGTCAAATCATGTTTACAAATGAATGGGGTCCCTCTTTATATAGTAGAGGAATCCTAAATAAAGTACAATTCTAATAACGGAAACAAATCCCATGATTGGTGTCAATAACCGCTTGATTCGATCGATTCCGGGATTTTCGCCGAGCTCTTCGGTTGGTTGCTAATATCTCGCCATTCCGTTATTATGCTCGGTCTCGATCTTCAGCGAGCACTTCAATCTTCATGCTCCATATTCTACCATTGACCTCGAGCCTGGTCTATTACGAGCTTACTCTCGAGGCATCTCCTCGTGCCTATGAAATCGGACATGCCCGATTTCGACCGTATACAGATAGTCCCCACGTTTCTTGGAATAAAATGATAAGAAACGGTTTGAGCCTCGATTTTCTGAAACCTCGATTATGACGTCGTCCTCATGACGTAAGCAACGGATGTGACCGAAACGTCCATTTAGTTCCCCAAATCATTAATGCATGTTAGTTAGCGGTCGGCCACTAGCGCTACCAACCCGTCGTTATGAACCTATAAATACCCGCTCCTTCATTGAATCAAACTTTACTTTTGCTCTAATCAAACCTCTAAGTCTTCTCACTCTTTTCGTCTCCTCCTTTTCGCCGTTTGTAGAGCCACCTTCGTTAGCACCGAAACCACCAGTTTTTCATCTTCCTTCGCCCTCATTTACTTATATCAATGGCAAAAACCTCAAAGATCGTACCGCAGAAGGAGAAAGCTTCTTACTCCTCTTCCCGGTCGTCCGGCAACAAGGCGCTGGTGGAACCGCTTCCCCACGAGTACGTTCCCGGCCCGTGTACTCTAAAATCCGACTTCAAGGTCGAAAACCCTTCATCGATCCCGGGCCGATGCGAGCATGTATCGATGTACATGTGCTCGATAACGAAGAGTCACCTCGAGGACATGAAGAGGGACTGCAACTGGGGTCCCGAGGTCGTGGTGCAAATTCCTGCTCCCGAAGAGAGCATCACCGCTTATGTGGAGGGGTTCCGAAGTGTTTACACTTACCCCTTCACATTGGGTCCCCTCGACCCAGTGATTATTGATCTCTGTAAAAGATATCAGGTCACCCTCGGCCAAATCCACCCTTCTCTATGGCGCATAGTAATCATGTTGCGCTTCTTTTCTAGCAAGGCCGAGGGGCTGGAGTTTACTTTAAATCACCTCATGCGGTTGTACCGACCTCGAATATATCGAGGACTAATCAGGCTCCAACGTCGGGCAACGAAGGCCTTGTTCTCGAGCATCGACGATGACAAGGATCGTGATTGGATGAGCCGTTTTATAAGGGTGAAGACTCGCGACATTATCCCGGAGGAGAAGATGTCGTTCCCTGAGGAGTGGAACTTTGACCGTAAGTGATCTTTTAAACTTTGTTCTTCGTGCCTTTTTCGACTTTGCCTAATATCCCCTTTCGACATGCAGCTATTCCTTGGATGCCTCAAGCGGTGCCTGACCTCGAATATTGGATTCGGAAGTTAGCCTCAACTTCCACTTATACCGAACGTGCATGGCGTGATTTGGCAAAGGGCAGATGGGAGGCCAAGAACCACGGTAAGGATCTCCTTTTTCATGTTCTGAAACACTTTTTGTACTTCATTTATCACTAATTTTCTTTCATGCAGGCCTGAACAAGGATGCCATTTTGAGGCCCTCGAGTGGCGAAGAGTGCCTCGCAGTCCGAGGATGCCAAGACCAAACCTCGAAGGGTGAGGAGGAAAGTAATCTCTCTCACGATGGACTCGGTCCAAAAACTGAGAGATGAAGAAGAGGAAGAAAAGGAAAATGTCTCGGCACTGACGGTCCGACCTAGGAAAGCCGTCGAGGTCACCAAACCTTCTGAGTCGACGGCGGCTGCTAAAATCAAGCCTCGTGTCGAGGAGGCTTCCAAAAAGAAATCGGGTGAGGATCCCGAATCATCAGAGGTTGAGATCGTTTCTCGGCCATATGCAACTACACCGGGCGGGGCCGGTTCTGAGACCCCGAAGATCGATCAGAGTGTCCCGAGCGACTTGCTCGGGACCATGATAGCAGGTCACTTGCCATCTCTTCCGTCTTTTTCTGAGAAGGCACTAAGGGAGGCTCGAGAGTTGAAGACCCCTGATATAGGCGGAGGGTCTAGTGTAGGGGATCCCTTTTGGGATTTCTTTACTGGAGTCGATGATGCCTCTGATATCAATGACACTTCTATTCTTTTAGAAGAGGCCTAACGTCTCTTATCTCGGGTAAGAATCAGTTACTGCACTTCTTTTCTTTACTCTTTTTTCTCTAAATCTGACTTGTGTTTTCCTTTTTTTGTATAGTCCTTTGCCAAGTTTTGAGCTGACCTTAGCCAGTGTGAAACCGAGCTCCAAAAGGTCTCGGAGGAGAGAAATGCTCTGAAGCTTCTTTGTGGCCAAAAAGACAAAACTATAAAGGACTTTCAAGAGGATTCTGCCAAGGCTCATGAGGAAGAGGCCGAACTAGATAAGCATGTAACCATCCTTTTGATAGAGTATGGACTCGACCCAACTGTGGAGGCTAATACTTCACTATCTCAGCTGCAGCAAAAGGTCAAAATGATCGAGCTGCTTCGGGGAGAAGTCGATCAGGTCAATGCCGATTGTGATCGGTGGAAGGAGAATATGGACCGCCTGGCTGCGGAAAAAAAAACTACCTTGGCCAAACTGTCATCTGCCGAGGTTCAACTTCGGGGCATCAAAGAGAAAAGTTCGGTCCAAACCAAGAGGATCGAGGATCTTGAAACCGGGCTTGCTGAGGCCAATGCAGAGATCGAGAAGACAAAGGTCATGGAGGACAAGTCCATTGCCATGTACCGGGCCGATACTGAGGCTTCTCAAATGCAGCTAAGGGAGGCTTCTGACCGAGAGCGATGGATCATTGACTCGGCAAAGTATCAATCCCATAGGAAAACCCTCAAGTAAATCCATGCTCGAGGTTTTGACCTCTCCGAGGAGATAGCCCAAGCCAAGGTGCTTGAAGCTGAAGCCAGGCAGCTTGCCTCCTTCGATGACGAAGACGATGATGAAGAAGGCAGTCGAGGCGGATCCGATAAGGGGCCTGAAGGAGAAGTTGCTCCCAGAGAAGAGGTCGAAATCGGCCGTAGTTAGGACTTAGTTTCTCTTTTTGTAAGACCCTGATCGGTCTCACATAACCTTTTTTATCAATATATAATAGAAAAACTTCTTTTAAATGCCTTCTCAGTTTTATGTTCAAACATGTTTTGTGCGTTTGCCTTGTGAAAATTTTGTTGTTGCGGCCTCTGTAATTGAGTGAACACTAGCTCAAACTTAAAACAAATCCTTAGGTTTTTTAGACACGCAAGGGCGAGTCCCCAAACTCAATAATATGTTCGAGATTTCGGATGGCTTGATCGATGCCATGACTGCACTATTTTTATAACTAAGTTTGAGTAAGTTTCGAACTTAGAATAGAGCAAACCCTTAGGGTTTTTATCAAATAATGGGTAATTTTCGAACTTACAGTAACATATCCCTTAAGGTTTTATGGCGGATCTTTGAACTAAATTCAAGTCAGCTTTATTTGAACTCGGAATAGTGGAACCCTTATGTCCGAGTTGAGTGAGAACAAGGTCTCGAACTCTAAATGTATTGGCCCTTAGGCCCTTTTAGGTTGGGCCTATATGACCTCTAAAAGATGGCTATTATTTCCCCCTTTCGGCTTAAAAGACTTAGTAAAAATTTCTGTATGCCTTAACATGTATTTTTTACCCATTGGGTTTTTTAAGGGTCCGATGACGGTTGAAACCCTTTTGCTTTTTGTGCCTTAGCATGTTTGTGTTAAGATAATTTGATACCTCTTAAGGTTTTTCGAGGGCTGTTTTTATCGAAGACCTTTTGATTATTTACCGAGGGTTGCCTTTTTAACCGATTTTTCAAAAAAATTTAAGGCCATTAGTTATTGCGGAATTCGGACGTCTCCGAGTTGCGTTATTTAGGCCGCAGCCTTTAGTTTGGCCGTAGCCTTCGGGTATGCCTCTTGGGCTTATTACCCAATAACATTTTGAATTTGTTTGAAATGTCAGTCCCTGAGAACGGTGGCCTTAGCCTATAGATCAAGGGGTGCCTCTTCGAGGTCTTATGCATTTGTGTTTAGATAACTCGAATATGCATATCATCGATGGTAGTCCCCGAGTGTATATTTGCACTTTGGCTCTTGAGCCGCTTCTCACAATATCATAAGCATGAGGTTTGTATAGTAGAGAATTTTCTTCGAGACACAAAATGTTTAATGAAGAGAGAATGCTTCGGTCACGACCCGGAATTTTCCACCGACGGGACCGTGATAGCGCCTAACATTTCAATTGCTAGGCAAGCCAACGTTAGAAAATCATTAAACCAATTCCTTATTTCCATTCAGTAATTAAGAATAATTAACTAAGATGAAATATAATAAAACGGTATTAATTACTACCACCCGAATTTGGAGTCACAATTCACGAGCATTCTAAAATTTATTACAAGTAATAGTCTGAAAGAAATACAACTGTCTAAATGAAAGAAACAGTAGAACACAAAAGATAGACGGGACTTCAAGGTCTGTGAACGTCGACAGATCTACCTTGAGTCTCCGGACAGCGGACCAATAACAAAATCTCGATCAACCCGAGTCGGTATCAAAATCTGCACAGAAAGTGCAGAGTGCAGCATTAGTACAACCGACCCCATGTACTGGTAAGTGTCGAGCCTAACCTCGACAAAGTAGTGACGAGGCTAAGGCAAGGCACCTACAAATCAACTTGTACAATTTAACAGTGTATATACAAATAACAGAAATGAAGAACTAAACAGGAAATGTCGGGAGAGGAACATACTGAGGGGAATACAAGATAAAGAACTACAACAGCCCCAAGGATAAATATGTATTATGAATTGGTGTAGGTTAAAGAATTTTTCCCATTAAAGTGACAAACTTGAGTAGGGACTATTTTATTTACAGAGTCGCCACTTGGAATTGAGTTTTTGGGCGTTCCAAGTCACCTTTTATTTGAATCCCTAGTCAAAGGAATGTTTGACTCTATTATTATTGGTCTACGAAAACAAAGTCCGGGTAAGGAATTCTGTTGACCGGGGAGAAGGTGTAAGGCATTCCCCGTGTCGCGTGGTTCTAGCACGGTCGCTTTATTGACTATATTTGGCTTGAATTAATTTTGGATAAACTGTGATTTATTGGTTTTCGTGCTTTATCTATCCGCTTTTAATTATTAAAATTATTAAAAAAAATTTTGAATAACATTAAATTGTCCTAACCACACCACGCAGGCAAACGTGCGACCGAATTTACTTTTGAAATTACTAAATTCGAATAAATTGATTTTGGAATTTGTTAAATGTCAACTATCGCGCTACGCAAATGAATCCGCGATTTATATCAAGGGATTAACTAATTTAGTAATTAATTAAAGCTAATGGATATGATATGAGATTGTTTGAATCAATTGAATATTAAACATCACGCTACGCAAGCGAGTCCGTGAAGTTAAAGCGCGGCTATTAATTGTCTAGCATTTAAATTAATTACTAAAAAGAATGAGTTAATTAATTAGTAACAAAAATCTTATTTTTATTGGAATTAATTGATGTACACATGAAATTTTAAAGCTTGGTCCAACTGTAGGCCAAAATTATTTCATGACTGTTTTACAATTGAACCCATTTGAATCACATACAACAGATTATTCTCAAAAACTTAAAACTAATATTTTAACAAGCTACTTTGAGATGAAACGACATAATACATTATACTCCACAATTTCCAACACACTGCCTTCAAAAAACGAAAAAGTTAAACCTCATAATTACTACGCTCATTCAAGTGCACAAAGAGTCGGACTCTTTCAGAAATAGATATGTCCAAATAGCGGTTGAATTTGAAAGCATACTACTCTTAAAATCGACTCACAACATAGACTATTATTTAAACATGGTATAATCTCTAATAATGAAATAATTATGTGAACAGATATCAATGGACATTCTATCCCCTTTTTTAACACATAATCAATATCACAAAACAATAAGGAATCCAAACAATTTAAACAACCAGAACATGCCGATTCTAAGTGAACAAACACAAATATGGAACACAATACCCAATTTCTCAGATTATATTTGAAAAGTAATTTTCAGTTGGATTGTACATACCTAAGAGCAGAATAATAACAGAATAGGAATCCAAACAAAGGTGTTGAACTCTGAAGATGAATCCCAACTACAGCAGTACAATTACCAGCAACAATAAAATTTTCAATAGCCAAACAAAGCTTGGCAGCAGCAGTAAGGCCTCAAGAATAGTCAAATGGCGACTGAAAATCAGCTACAACTCTATTTTTCCTTCTCTTCTTCAAAACCTTTTTTTTTAATCTCAAATTTTGAAGCTTTTCTCGTTTTTGAATTTCAGATGCTATTGTATGCGAGTGCAGTGAGTGAGGTCAATATCCATGAGTCTATGAAAGTGAGTGAGTGAGATGAGTGAGATGAGAGAGTTTGGAGGTTGTTTTCTTTTTCAAGAAGAAATGAGCAGAAGGGTGTTAGCCATGAGAGGATGCGGTTGTTGCTTCCCTGTTGAAGATGAGAGAATGAGTGAGAGCCCTCTCTTTTTGTGTGTTATGTGTGTCTTTTAATAGCTGAAAATGGGTATGGGGTTTATGATAGGGGACAAGCATGGGGGACAAGGAGTGGGGAACAATGGAGAGTGGAATGGGGAGCAAAGTGTGGGGAGACAAGCATGGGGGACAAGAGAAAGTGGAGTGGGGACAAAGTGTGGGGGACAAAGAGTGGGGGACATGCGTGGGAAGATGGGAGCGGGAAATATTCAAGCACGGTAAAAAATTAGGTGCTCACAGCATGCCCCTCTTTGCTTGGAAACATTAAAAGTTTTCAGGCAAAGATAAAGTGAGCTGTGTGACTAAGTTTTGACCATATCGTTACTCAAAAGAGGAAGAAAATAAAAGAAAAAGGTGCAACCGAGTCCTGATTTTGGACTGCCTACATATCCCGGGTTATAAGTAAATCAGGTCGCGTGTAGTTCAAGAAAAGTGATGGAATGATGAGTTGGAGAGTCGAGTGAGGTTCCGTCGAGGCTCCGGTCTGTGGTCTTGCTATTACATCAAAATTGAAAGAAACTAAACAAGCCTATCAACTATGAGTTACAAGATTCCTATCTATAAGTCTTTTGAAGCTTGATCTTGAATCTTGACTGGTTGTTCATGCAAACTCTGATCTGAACCTTGATGTTTGCTAGTTGTAAATGCTAGTTCCGGTATGTGGTCTTGCTATTACATCAAAATTGAAAGAAACTAAACAAGCCTATCAACTATGAGTTAAAAGATTCCTATATATAAGTCTTTTGAAGCTTGATCTTGAATCTTGACTGGTTGTTCATGCAAACTCTGATCTGAACCTTGATGCTTGCTAGTTGTAAATGCTAGTTCATTCTTCTACGACTTCTTCTGAGCAAAACGGGAAATGTGAAGCTCGTAACTTCAGTCATGTCTTGAATAGTCCGTATCCTTTCCATCTGCTTCTGCATTTGGATTCACTTTCTTTTCCTTTTCTTTTCTTTATTTTGGATTGAGACTTTTCTTTTGTTCATCTCGAACACTGTGCCTCAAGGTAAAACCTGCTCAGGCATCACAACAAACAAACGAACGAAATTTTTCTGCCCCAGTTTTCACTAGGAAAATTTCGTGAATTATTGTAACAAAATTCTAAACTACTTGTTTATTGAAAGCAAATAAAAGGGAATGGTGTATCCTGAAAAGGTCATGATCCCAAAAGAATGTCTCAACTAAGTATTGGTGTACCTTATATTGGGAAAATATGGCAAGGTAATGGGATACCCTATATTGGCAATGATATCAGGGAGTGGTGTACCATGCATTTAAGCTCAAATCAACTAGGGAATGAAGTATCCTATGTTGGATAACACAGCTAGGGATTGGTGTAGCCTATACTGGTAAGGAGATCGGGGATTGGTGTACCCTATACTGAAAAGGAAATATAACCAGGGGTTGGCGCCCTGTATTACTAAAAAGAAAATGTAACCAAGGGTTGGTGCCCTGTATTACTAAAAAGAAAATATAACTAGGGGTTGGCGCCCTATATTACTGAAAAGCAAATGTAACCAGGGGTTGGAGCCCTGTATTACTAAAAAGAAAATGTAACCAGGGGTTGGTGCCCTGTATTACTAAAAAGAAAATATAACCAGGGGTTGGCGCCCTGTATTACTAAAAAGGAAATGTAACCAGGGGTTGGTGCCCTGTATTACTGGGAAAAAGAATGTTGAATCCCCTTGGTGAAAAAGTTCTATCTGGGTTAAACTATGAAAAACAAAACTGGACAAAGAGTTTTTCCACCCGGAAATATGAGCTGGATCCCCCTAGGCGAAACGATTCTACCTGAGTTAAGCTACGTAAAATATTCTGAGCGAATAGTACTTTTACCCGAAACTATGAGTTGGATCCCCCTAGGTAAAAAGGTTCTACCTGGGTTAAGGGACGAAAAGCAAGCCTGGGCAAAGAGTACTTCTACCTGAAAATATGAGCTGGATCCCCTTAGGCAAAAAGGTTCTACCTGAGTTAAGCTATGAAAAGCAAGCTTAGGCGAAGAGTACTTCTACCCGGAAATATGTGCTGGATCCCCCTAGGCGAAAAAGTTCTACCTAGGTTAAGCGACGAAAAGCAAGCCTGGGCAAAGAGTACTTCTACCTGGAAATATAAGCTGGATCCCCTTAGGCAAAAAGGTTCTACTTGGGTTAAGCTATGAAAAGCAAGCTTAGGCGAAGAGTACTTCTACCCGGAAATATGTGCTGGATCCCCCTAGGCGAAAAAGTTCTACCTAGGTTAAGCGACGAAAAGCAAGCCTGGGCAAAGAGTACTTCTACCCGAAAATATAAGCTGGATCCCTTTAGGCGAAAAGGTTCTACCTAGGTTAAGCTACATAAAATATCCTGAGCGAAGAGTACTTCTACCCGGAACTATGTGCTGGATCCCCCTAGGCGAAAAGGTTCTACCTGGGTTAAACTACGTAAAACATCCTGAGCGAAGAGTACTTCTACCCGGACCTATGAGTTGGATCCCCCTAGGCAAAAAGGTTCTACTTGGGTTAAGCTACGAAAAAATAACCTGGGCGAAGAGTACTTCTACCCGGAACTAGAGTTGTATCCCCCTAGGCGAAAAGTTTCTACCCGGGTTAAACTACGTAAAACAAGCTTAGGCGAAGAGTACTTCTACCCGGAAATATGTGCTGGATCCCCCTAGGCGAAAAAGTTCTACCTGGGTTAAGCGACGAAAATGAGAGGTATGAACAATAGTTATGCATGCTAAAAATAAAGGAAAGTGGAGATTTTGAGGAAACTTACCTTTGGTGACATTCGTCCTTTAGAAATCACCATTCTGCACTGCTTTGTTCCTACTTCAAACAAAGAAAATTTGTGAGTTTTTAAAGTGGTGGTCAGTTTGTGGCCTTGATGCACTGAGGAGTTTGAGTTCACAGACACCCCGTTGTCGAAGAACTGATTCTATCAGAGTAGTACCGAGATGCTCGGATACTTTGTATCATTTTCAGGAGACTTTGTCTTTCTGACGTCTCCCCTGGTTGTTTCATACCCAGATGTCCACGGTACCGTTAACCCTTGTATCTAAGGCAGAGTAATTCTTCTTTAAAATCAAACTTAGTTGCCTTGCACTCAGAACCAGTTTGTGTCTGTAGTGCTTATCAACTTTTCCCATGAAGCAAGTCTTGCTTGTCTTGGCCTTTTCAGTTTCTTAGAGACAATTTGTCCGCCTTATCAAAAGAGATCACATATGGATTCCTGCCTTCGTCAATGCCGTATATGCTCCAAATTATGCTCGGTATTACGGGGAAACTGTAGCTAGTTTTGCAGCCAGTTTTGCTTTGCTTTTGATGCAAGATTAGACCGAAAGGGAATCTAAGAAAAATTATGGAAAAGAATAGAAGAGCAATTGGAAATAAAAGGTGTCCCTTTCGGGGAGAGAAATAAGGAGACTTATCTGGAGATATGTGCCGACTTCAATGAATCATGACATGCATTTTGGACTGGACGCCTGACCTGTCTGAGCTGTCTAATTCTCAAAATATGTCGCAAATGTTCATCTTGAAACTGTCTTAGTTGTGCTCATGCCGGAGCATCGAAAAACCTCATTCGGCTAGTAGCGCCCTTTGCGGGTTTTCGCTAACTGACCTCTCTCATTTCTCTAATCATTGTCGCCTTACAATTCCTATACGGGTTTTCACCGATAAGACTCTCTCATTTCTTTTCTTTTCTTTTCTTTTTTTTTTTTCACTAAGATACGACACGCGGAAGGTTGGCTGAAGCCCCTGGCATGGGGACTTCAAGTATTCTCAAAGATCGATCAGAAGTTCTTAACAGGAAAAGGTGAAAGGAACCTTGAACTGAATTTTTTGGAACTGTTTCTACAGGAACAAACTGTAAGAAAAAAACAAACTTCTACCCCAGTTTTGGAATATTGGGAATATGGATTTTTGTTGCAATGGGACTGAACCCAGGGTAAGGCTGCCTACGTATCCTTTCGGAATCAGGTCGGACGTAGTTCAATAAACTCAGAAAATTTGTTTTTTTTTTTTTTTGCAAGTACACATGTTCCAAAAAGTGGAAAACAAGGTAGAAGAAAAATACAGCTTAAAAGGGGTAACAAAAGGGTGACACTTGCTTGGAATAGCGAGCAATGGTAGCCTTCGTCATCTCGATCTAAGAAAATCATGCGCGAAAGTTCCACAGTGGGTATATATCAGACCTAATATCTTTTGACTGCATCTGCATTAATAGTCATGTCTGGTTCCCGTCCTTCTTCATCTACCAAGTGCAAGGCCCCTTTTGGTAACACTTTCTTGATGATGTAGGGTCCTTTCCAGTTTGGGGCGAACTTTCCTTTAGCTTCTACTTGGTGTGGAAGAACGTATTTCAGAACGAGTTGGCCTACCTCGAAGTACCTTGGACGCACTTTCTTGTTGTAAGCGCGTGCCATTCTTTGCTGGTATAACTGGCCAAAGCACACTGCTGCTAGCCGTTTCTCATCAATAAACATTAGTTGTTCTAATCGGGTCTTTACCCATTCTGCATCTTCAATCTCCGACTCCACAATTATCCGAAGAGAGGGAATTTCGACTTCAGCCAGTATTACAGCTTCTGTCCCATATACCAACAGATAAGGAGTTGCACCAACAGATGTGCGAGCAGTCGTGCGGTATCCCAGAAGAGCAAAAGGCAACTTTTCATGCCATTGTCTCGAGCCTTGGATCATTTTCCTAAGAATCTTCTTGATGTTCTTGTTCGCCGCTTCAACGGCTCCATTGGATTTTGGCCGGTAAGGGGTAGAATGGCGATGCATAATTTTAAATTGCTCGCATACCTCCTTCATCAAATGACTATTGAGATTGGTTGCATTGTCAGTGATAATGGTATTTGGGATACCAAAGCGGCAGATGATGTTGGAATGAACAAAGTCTACCACTGCTTTCTTGGTGACTGCTTTGAAGGTGACAGCTTCCACCCACTTGGTGAAGTAATCAATTGAAACCAAAATGAATCTATGCCCATTTGAAGCCTTTGGCTCAATTGGCCCAATAACATCTATTCCCCAAGCAACGAAAGGCCAAGGAGAGGACATGGGATGCAACTCTGAAGGTGGCGAGTGAATCAGGTCACCATGAATCTGGCATTGGTGACACTTGCGAACAAAACTGAAGCAATCTCGCTCCATTGTAAGCCAATAATACCCTGCCCGCAGAATCTTCTTCGCCAAAATATATTCATTCATGTGAGGTCCGCATACCCCCGAATGCACTTCACTCATGATCCGCTCAGCTTCTGTTGCATCTACACATCTCAACAAGTTCAAATCTGGGGTCCTTTTGTACAAAATTTCCCCATTCAGGAAGAAACCGTTGGCGAGCCTCCTTATAGTTCTTTTTTGATCTCCCTTGGCATGATCTAGGTATTCTCTCATTTTCAGGAATCGTTTTATGTCATGATACCATGGTTCACCATCTGGTTCTGTCTCAATTGTATTGCAGTAACCGTGTTGATTCCGCACTTGGATTTCTAGTGGATCGATATGGGTGTTTCCCGGATAAGGGAGCATCGAGGCTAAAGTAGCTAAAGCATCGGCTAGCTCGTTGTGAAATCTGGGAATGTACCTGAACTTGATGGATTTGAATCTTTTGCTCAAATCTTGTACACATTGTCTATATGGAATAAGCTTGATGTCTCGAGTCTCCCATTCACCTTGGGCTTGCCGGATAAGCAAGTCAGAATCTCCCATAACCAATAGTTCATGCACATCCAGATCAAGGGCCATTTTCAAACCCATGATACATGCTTCGTATTCTGCCGTATTATTGGTACAGAAGAACCGAAGTCGGGTTGTTGCAGGGTAATACTGTCCAATAGGTGAGATGAGTATTGCCCCGATCCCAACTCCTTTGATATTGACAGCTCCATCAAAATACATTTTCCATAGAGGGTTGTCGCCTGGAACTACTTCCTCTATTGAGTTGACCTCTTCGTCTGGGAAGTATGTGATAAGTGGCTTGTACTCATCATCAACTGGATTCTCTGCCAAATGATCGGCCAAAGCCTGTGCTTTCATCGCAGTGCGAGTGACATAGACGATGTCGAACTCTGTGAGCAGGATTTGCCATTTTGCGAGCCTGCCGGTGGGCATTGGCTTTTGGAAAATATACTTCAGAGGATCCATTCTGGATATGAAGTAAGTAGTATAGGCCAAAAGATAATGTCTCAACTTCTGAGCGACCCAAGTCAAAGCACAACATGTCCTTTCTAAAAGGGTGTACTTAACCTCATAATTTGTGAACTTCTTGCTCAAATAATATATTCCTTGTTCCTTTTTGCCTGTCGCATCATGTTGCCCCAGAACGCATCCAAAAGAATTATCCATCACCAATAGATATAAAAACAAAGGCCTACCAGGTTCAGGTGGGACCAGTACAGGGGGTTTTGATAGATAATCTTTGATCCTGTCAATAGCATTTTGGCAATCGTCTGTCCACTTGATTGCAGCATCCTTTTTCAGCAACTTAAAGATGGGCTTGCACGTGGTTGTGAGCTGAGCAATGAACCTACTGATGTAGTTCAACCTTCCGAGCAAACTCATGACCTCCTTTTTGTTCCTCGGGGGTGGCAGATCTCGAATGGACTTTATCTTAGATGGATCCAATTCGATGCCTCTCCGACTAACTATAAAACCGAGGAGTTTCCCAGATGGAACCCCGAACGCACATTTGGCTGGATTGAGCTTAAGGTCATACCTTCGAAGAACTTTTTCAAATCATTCACGTGGTCAGCCTGTGTCTTTGATTTTATGATGACATCATCGACATATACTTCAATCTCTTTGTGCATCATGTCGTGAAAAATGGTGGTCATGGCCCTCATGTAAGTTGCCCCTGCATTCTTTAAACCGAATGGCATGACCCTGTAACAATAGGTACCCCACGGAGTGGTGAAAGCGGTCTTTTCTACATCACCCTCATCCATTAGAATCTGGTGGTACCCAGCATAGCAATCCACGAATGACTGTATCTCATGCTTTGCGCAATTATCTACAAGAATATGGATGTTCGGCAAAGGAAAATTATCCTTCGGACTTGCTTTGTTCAAGTCTCTGTAGTCAACATAGACTCTAGTTTTTCCATCTTTCTTTGGCACGGGCACAACATTTGCCACCCAGGTGGTGTATCGTACAGCTCTAACAATATTGGCGCTCAATTGCTTCATTATTTCCTCTTTGATTTTATCACTCATGTCCGTTTTAAATTTTCGCTGCTTCTGTTGGACTGGTGGAAAATTAGGATATGTGGGAAGTTTATGAACCACTAAATCGATGCTTAAACCAGGCATATCATCATAAGACCAGGCAAACACACCTCTATACTCAAATAAAAGTTGAATCAAGGCATCTCTGGTTTTTTGTTCAGCGTGAATGCTTATCTTAGTTTCTCTGACTTCTTCATGACCTCTGATATTAATTGGCTCAGTTTCATTGAGGTTGGGCCTAGGCTTGTTTTCAAATTGTTCCAACTCTCTTTTTATTTCATCAAAAACCTTATCTTCATCATATTCGACCTCTTGATGCATTATTTCGAAATTAGACAGCCTTTTGAGATCTGGGCGTGAATTCCGCATGCATGTCATGTTATTAAAGCCGGCATTAACAAAACTGAAATGGAAATAAAATGGAAGGAATTAGGAAAAGGAAAATATACAAAATTTAATACGAAATTGAACTGCATTTCATTGAATTTGAAAGGATAGAAGGGTTAACGTCAAAATAAAACAATCATACTAAGATATTTGGATTACAACCCTGAAAGTAACCCAAAGTACAAAAGAAAGAAACTGCAAAAGTCAACTACCAAGACTCCTTCCTTGTGCGGAGAGGAGTCACTTCCCAGTTATTGAGCATGGTTTCTGGGCCAATTAGTTGCATATCGGCACGACTAGTGCCTTCACCAGCCTGGATCATATTCACTTCAGAAAACATTTGGCTGAGGCCATGGAAAATTTCATCAATGTTTGCATGCGCCGAGGCATTTTGACCATGTTTGAATCGTGGCTTGACAAAAGTGCAGAAAATGTAAGGGATAGGTTGCTGCAAGACCCACCCATACTTTTTGCGGTGCTTGGCTTTGTCTTCATCTGCTTGTGTTGGCCTGAAGCCTAAACCAAAAGTACCTCTGTTACTAAACGGAGAAATGGGTTCTGAAATTCCTTGCAATGATGCCCCCAAACCTTTTCCTGGCTCATAACCTTGTCTCATCATAAGTGCAACCACCATTACAGATGTGGCGGAGAGACGCGGATGTAGAATGGGTTTTCCTTCCTCAACATGGTCCACAGCAACCACTTTGAAAGCCTGATAGACAATAGACTCACATCCTTCCTTGGCCTCAATACATGGGATTAACGGGTCTTTATAAATGGATGACTCGTCTTCTCCGTGAACAATAATTTCTTACATGTCGTGCTCGAATTTGAGCATCTGATGCAAGGTGGATGGCACATCTCGGGCCGTATGGATCCATGGCCTTCCAAGAAGAAAGTTATAAGAAGTTTCCATGTCCACTACTTGGAAGACAATTTCAAAATCAACAGGCCCAATCGTCATGGTGAGGTTGATCTCCCCAATGGTATCTCTCGCTGAGCCATCAAAAGCCCGGATGCGAACATTGCTGGGTCGGATCCTGTCTGTATTGATCTTCATACTTTGCAAGGTAGATAGGGGGCATACATCTACACTCGAGCCTCCATCAACCATGACTCGCTTCACATAATGCCCCTCACATTTGACAATCAAGTGCAAAGCCCTATTGTGACCTGATCCCTCCTCAGGAAGTTCATCATCAGTAAAGGAAATTTTGTTCACCTCAAAAATTCTATTGGCCATCTTCTCTAACTGATTCACGGTGGTATTCTCTGAGACATGTGCCTCGTTCAGGATTTTGATTAGTACACGGTGGTATTCCCTGAGTGTATAAGCAGAGATAACAGAGAGATTTGGGCAGGAGTCTTTCTCAGCTGGTCAATGATTGAGTAATCCTGAACTTTCATCTTTTTCAAAAACTCCTCCGCCTCTTCTTCAGTGACCGGTTTCTTTATTGGCATTTGGCCTTCTCTGATTTGCTTAGCCTTCCTCAACTCTTCTGGAGAGTAACACCTCCCTGATCGAGTCAAACCTCCAGTTTCCCCCACTTCTTCTATGATTTCCTTACCTTTGTAGGTTACTACAGTTTTGTTGTAGTTCCAAGGGATGGTTTTCGTATTTGTTATACGGGGTTGTGTGGCAGGCTTGATTATGATCGGCTCTATTATACCCGTCGTACCGCCTTGATTCTCCTTTGTGATGGGGTGACCTCCAAGGACGTATAACTTTGGGCTTGGAGCATTGGAGCGAAACTCCAACCTCGAGATTTTTGGAACAAATAAAGTTGCCCTCTCTGAGCTCTGGGCACCTTTCACAACCAACAGTGCATCTAGGCTTGGGCTTACTTTCAGTTTGGTTCCCTCTTGAATTGTTACTACTCTCATTTCTGCTCGACCAACCAGCTTGTATACATGATCTCGTCCAATCATTCCCACAAAATGAACATCATTGTGTACTGGCAATGGATTATTGGTCATATTAGGAGGGTCCTCGCCATTCGTGACTACAATCAATTTTTCAATAATGAGTCTTTCTATGGCTCTTTTCAGGGTCCAACAGTCATCAGTGCTATGCCCCGGAGCACCTGAATGGTATTCACATCTAGCATTTGCTTGAAATCCGTGCGAATCAGGATGCATATGGTGGGGAGCGATGGGTCCAATCACGCCCATCTTCTTCAACTTCTGGAACAGACTAGAGTATGATTCAGCCAATAGAGTAAATTTTTCCACCGGCCTCTGCTCTCGACCATAATCCTGCCTAGGACGAGCATTGTAGGGTGCCCGAAAATTTTACTGCTGAGGTCGGGGGAATCTTGGAGCTGGTGCCCGTACCTGTTGATTGGGAAGACTAGCATATGATTGAGCATTAAACACTGTATATTGTGGCGGTCCCACGGAGTACTGAGGAATTGGCGGGGGATAGTAATATTGAGGGTAGCTGGATTGCCCCTGCTGAGCTTGCACATAAGGATGCGATGCCCCTCTTTGAACTTTCCTGGATCCCGAAGTCATCATGGACCCTTCATCTCTCTTCTTCCTATTTGCCAAACTTCCCGACCCATTTTGGATAGCTTGGGTGGTGGCTTTGAGAGCAGCTTGACTTACAATTCTGCCAGTCTTGAGGCCATTTTTGACCATTTCCCCTATTTTGATCGCTTCTGCAAAAGGTCTACCCATTGCGGACATCATGTTCTGAAAGTAATCAGGCTCTTGGGCCTCCAGAAAAATAGTAATCAACTCGTGGTTATCCATGGGTGGCTTAACTCTAGCTGCTTGCTCCCTCCACTTGATTGCATACTCCCTAAAGCTTTCAGTCAGCTTTTTCTTCATATTGGACAGGGAATTGCGATCCGGCACAATATCTATGTTGTATTGAAATTGTTTGACGAAGGCTTGGGCCATGTCATCCCAGACATGCCAGTGAGAGATATCTTGGTCAATAAACCATTCAGAGGCTACCCCCCACAAGACTTTCTCCAAAATAAGCCATCAACAATTCTTCTTTTCCACCTGCACCCCTCAGTTGGTTGCAGTACCTTTTCAAATGGGCGATAGGGTCGCCGTGTCCATCATATTTCTCGAATTTTGGGGTCTTGAACCCTGGTGGCAAATGGATGTGAGGGAACATGCATAAATCACTGAACGAAACACTTTTGTGACCCCCTAATCCTTGTATGTTCTTTATGTTCTGTTCAAGACTTTTCATTTTCCTGGCCATCTCATCCGACTCAACCGTCTTGGTAGGCTTTTCATTTTCCACTAGTGGCTCGTACTGAGGAGTCTGATTATATGGAGCCGAGACCCCGAAAGCCATGTTTGGAGAGTAGTATTGGCCATCATAAGCATGAGATGGTGGCTCGTTGATTGGCCTCGTCACAGGATGTGGAGGCGGGATTGTGTATGCCGGCGCGCCAGACACGACTAGAGGAGTGTTCCTGACCGGTGCGACTGGAGGTCGCACATTAGAGGTACCAGGAGCAACGTGGAGGCTGTAGTTTGGCACATACCCTGGTGGTAGGATGTGGTCGCTCGTTGCATGGGGCGGTGGTTGAGTAGCCAGGGGTACGGTGGAAGTTCCCTCTGAGGGACCACGGGGTGGAGGCTGACCAGACACCCAAGCTTGATACACATCAGACAATTGCTGTCTCAATTTTCTTATTTCCTCCGACTCCTGTTCAACTGATTGACCCTGGGGTCGTCACTGATCAACTCGATCTCATCATCGTTGGCCATTACTATCGCTCACTTAGATCTAGTGAAGTAATGGTGTGTTGCCAGTTTCACCACAAACCAACCACCTTAAGCTTACAAAATAAGAGACAGCAAACGTGTTAGGGTTAAGCATTTTATAGATATGAATCACACATAATGTGCCATGCTCCTATCATTGTCACTATTTCTAACATGCTTTTGGAGGCTTCATGTTTCATTCCGACTTATGGGGTAGCTTCTTATTGACGCTCTTATTATTTATTTATTTTTATTTTATTTATTATATATATATATATATATATATATATATATATATATATTCACTCACGCCTCATTTTGATCCCTCATCTTAGAATCATTGAAAAATATTTTGATCGAACCTTTTGTGGGTTCCCTACGTATCATGTCGCCGCATGAATCAGATCATTACGTAGTTCAGGGACATAATAACATTTTTTTTTACTCTAAAGACATAAATATGACTGAAAATGCGACAAATATAAAATTAAAAATACGACAAACGCAAAATGAAACTAAAAACTAATTGACTGCACTAAAACTTTAATCTTCAATGGCATTCTTTATTAAACTGAAATCATCAATGGTCTGCATCCCTTGGCCTCCACTCTCCCCCCAACATCTCGTACAAATTCTGAAACACTCCCGGCAATTGTGGAACGAGGGCACGTGCCTGTTGACCAACTTTCTCATTGTTTAGATGACGATGATCATCATGGATATATGCTGCTTTCTCTGCCAATTGAAGTACTTGCTCTCTAGCTTGCCCCATATTCATGTGACAATTCTGCAACCGTATCTGGGTAGTGTTAAGGGCGTTACCCATCTCAGTCTCGCGTCCCTCATATTCTTCAATCCGGCGGTTTAGCACAGCTCTCTCAATCATCCACTGACGCCGCTCTACCTCAAAATCTGCGTGTTGATGACTTTTCGTTTCTTCCAATTGTGCAAGAAACTGACCCTTTGAATGTATCGAATGGGCCCTTTCTCTTGCAAACTGCTCTCTCTGTTGATCAAACTCCAATTGTTGTTGGTGCGCATCCTCTTCAATGATACTCAAGTCTTCTTGCAGCTTATGCATTTCAGCATTTTTATTTGCCTCAACTCTTCTAACTAAACCAATAGTGCTTGCCAATTCTTCTTCTAAGCGGGCCGCCTTATTTTTAGCATGCTTTAGATCTTTATCCATGCCCTGTAAGGCCGATTGATAATCTTTCTCAATATTTAAATGAATCTGAGCGACTCCGGCTTGCAGTTGGGCTTGTTGTTTAGATATGGTCATCCGGGAATGCTCCAATTCCTCTTTTAACCTTTCTATAGCTCTTTGATCGTTTCTCCTCCGGTTGGATCCTTCAAGCCTATCTGTAAGAAACGAAGGGTTATGAAACCAGGTAATATATTTAGGGATCACCTCTCCATGATCTCGGTCTTCTACCATATCATTCAACTCCGAGACTTTACTTGCATACCAAATTTTCATAATTTCTTCTTCGTCATGAGGTTGATCTTTACCAAAATCATAACAGAACTTGCTCATATCTCGTGTTGGTGGCACCTCCTATAGTCGTGCAAATTGGCGCATTACCCGAAGTGGAGCATAAAACTGAACACCATCCAATCCTATGAGTACCAAATAAGAGTGGTATGTAGACTCACAAATGACCTCTTTGGAGGAGAACCAATCGTAGTTCCAAGTGATCCGTTTGGCAGACAGAGTAAGAAGTAGTTCTTTCCAGGCGCCAATCCCCTCTGGTAAGTCACATTTATCAATTCTTTTCTGGTGATCATAAGTATGATTGGGCCATAGCTCACTAAAATTAGTGATCGTAGGATGACGATAGAAATGCTCCAAAAACCATATTTGTAACAAAATGTTGCAACCATCGAAGTTTCGCGCGCCCATTTTACATCTAGTTAAAGCACGAAAAATGCAAGAAAGAATCATAGGAACCAAAGTATAATCACTCCCTTCTGAGGTCAGAGCCTCAACTACACCTGCCAAGCAGATGTCAATGCGTCCCTCTCTTTCCGGGAAAGCTACACGCCCCAAAAAAGTGACCATAAATGCAAACCTTCTATGTATCTTCCATATTTCCTTATCTTCCTTTGATTTCAATTTTCCCACATTCCTTTCGAAATTGCATTCTAGGCCATACAACTGAAACAAAAGGCCCAACTTAACCCATTTGCCTCCTAGACCTTCATATTGTCCGTAATTTATGTTCAAAAGCTTCAGAAACCTACCCTCATTCATATTTTTTGGTACTATGGGCCTTTGGCGGCGAAGATTGCGGCCCCACCCCTGGAAATGGGAGATTTCCTCCAAGGTCGGAGTCATTTCACAGTCGGTAAAACGGAACACATTATTTTCAGGATCCCAATGCGGAATCAAAGCTTCAATCACATCCCTCCTGGGCTTTATCGTAATCATGTGAACCAAATATCCCAAGTATTTCTTTATCTGGTTCCGCTCATATTCCTTAAAATCTCTCCACCAATCCCACAACAACTGTGGTATCTGATCGACAATCAGAAAATCTGGTATCCCTTCTGATCTGGGCCTCTTTTCAGACCTACCTCTTTCCCCACTCATGGTATACCTGTCTAACCAGACACGGGGTTAGGCCTTGATCAAACATATTATTGACACACAAAAATTCCAATTTCTCGGGTTTTGACTCCATAAAAGAATATAAATAAATAAATAAAAACTCAACTGTGGGGCTATAAAAAATATTTTTGGATTTAGTTTTTTTTTTTTTTTGGATTTTCTAAGGAAAGAATTGTAAACAGGGAATTTAAGGAAAAGGAAAACATTTTTGATTTTTTTTTTTGAAAATTGGGGCCGGAACCGATGAGGTTTGCCTACGTATCTCACATCCGGTGAGAATCAGACCCGCGTAGTTTGGTGAAAATCGACTATGTTCTTTTTTTTTCTTTTTTTTTAATTATTTTAATGAAAATTAATCTTCAAAAACCATATGCGCTAGACCACATCATTTTTTTCTCTGTTCGTCCAACTGATTTATGCTAAAGTCGGTCGACATGAAAGCCTCCTAAATAATGCATCAAATAGCACATAACATGACATAATAGTCTCAACCAGGTACCTATCCTAAAACAGAACTCGGCCCATGAGTCGACTGCTGCTAAGTCAAATGCACATGATGCAAATAAAGCGTAGCCTACTAGGGATATTCATTGCTTGTGGCTTGTTCTTCTAAGTTTGTAAATCCTAAAGGAGATGGTATCTAGACCTGGCTTACCCGGGCGGACAACCCGAGCCGAGGAGCGTCAAGCATTACCAGTAGTAGAACAGCACTGGCTAGCTAACGGCTCTCCCGCCTAAACATGTGTGACTAAATCCTTCACCAGAAGCTGGTAGGCTAACTGGCTTTATCTCAAGACAGAAATTTTGTGATGCTGGTAGGCAAACACAACATAACTAATTATCAGAAGATTCAGAGGGATGCGAGAGAAGATACAATTTATATGTACAATTCAACAATATCAAAACGGTAAAAACTCGACAAGTAACACATTAGGCCCAAATAAATCACAATATATACAAAAATTAATAAAGCCAAACAAAGTCAATGTACAAGCTCGAATTCTTAAACTCCCCAGCAGAGTCGCCAGAGCTGTCACACCTTCTTTTTACCCACGCCCCCCCCCCAAGGATAAATATGTATTATGAATTGGTGTAGGTTAAAGAATTTTTCCAATTAAAGTGACAAACTTGAGTAGGGACTATTTTATTTACAGTGTCGCCACTTGGAATTGAGTTTTTGGGTGTTCCAAGTCACCTTTTATTTGAATCCCTAGTCAAAGGAATGTTTGACTCTATTATTATTGGTCTGCGAAAATAAAGTCCGGGTAAGAAATTTTGTTGACCGGGGAGAAGGTGTAAAGTATTCCCCGAGTCCCGTGGTTCTAGCACGGTCGCTTTATTGACTACATTTGGCTTGAATTAATTTTGGATAAACTGTGATTTATTGGTTTTCGTGCTTTATCTATCCGCTTTTAATTATTAAAATTATTAAAGAAAATTTTGAATAACATTAAATTTTCCTAACCACACCACGCAGGCAAACGTGCGACCGAATTTACTTTTGAAATTACTAAATTCGAATAAATTGATTTTAGAATTTGTTAAATGTCAACTATCGCGCTACGCAAACGAATCCGCGATTTATATCAAGGGATTAACTAATTTAGTAATTAATTAAAGCTAATGGATATGATATGAGATTGTTTGAATCAATTGAATATTAAATATCACGCTACGCAAGCGAGTCCGTGAAGTTAAAGCGCGGCTACTAATTGTCTAGCATTTAAATTAATTACTAAAAAGAATGAGTTAATTAATTAGTAACAAAAATCTTATTTTTATTAGAATTAATTGCTGTACACATGAAACTTTAAAGCTTGGTCCAACTTGAGGCCAAAATTGTTTCATGACTGTTTTACAATTGAACCCATTTGAATCACATACAACAGATTATTCTCAAAAACTTAAAAATAATATTTTAACAAGCTACTTTGAGATGAAACGACATAATACATTATACTCCACAATTTTCAACACACTGCCTTCAAAAAACGGAAAAGATAAACCTCATAATTACTACGCTCATTCAAGTGCACAAAGAGCCGAACTCTTTCAGAAATAGATATGTCCAAATAGCGGTTGAATTTGAAAGCATACTACTCTTAAAATCGACTCACAACATAGACTATTATTTAAACATGGTATAATCTCTAATAATGAAATAATTATGTGAGCAGATATCAATGGACATGCTATCCCTTTTTTTAACACATAATCAATATCACAAAATAATAAGGAATCCAAACAATTTAAACAACCAGAACATGCCGATTCTAAGTGAACAAACACAAATATGGAACACAATACCCAATTTCTCAGATTATATTTGAAAAGTAATTTTCAGTTGGATTGTACATACCTAAGAGCAGAATAATAACAGAATAGGAATCCAAACAAAGGTGTTGAACTCTGAAGATGAATCCCAACTACAACAGTACAATTACCAGCAGCAATAAAATTTTCAATAGCCAAACAAAGGCTTGGCAGCAGCAGTAAGGCCTCAAGAATAGTCAAATGGCGACTGAAAATCAGCTACAACTCTATTTTTCCTTCTCTTCTTCAAAACCTTTTTTATTTAATCTCAAATTTTGAAGCTTTTCTCGTTTTTGAATTTCAGATGCTATTGTATGCGAGTGCAGTGAGTGAGGTCAATATCCATGAGTCTATGAAAGTGAGTGAGTGAGTGAGTGAGATGAGTGAGATGAGAGAGTTTGGAGGCTGTTTTCTTTTTCAAGAAGAAATGAGCAGAAGGGTGTTAGCCATGAGAGGATGCGGTTGTTGCTTCCCTGTTGAAGATGAGAGAATGAGTGAGAGCCCTCTCTTTTTGTGTGTTATGTGTGTCTTTTAATAGCTGAAAATGGGTATGGGGTTTATGATAGGGGACAAGCATGGGGGACAAGGAGTGGGGAACAATGGAGAGTGGAATGGGGAGCAAAGTGTGGGGAGACAAGCATGGGGGACAAGAGAAAGTGGAGTGGGGACAAAGTGTGGGGGACAAAGAGTGGGGGACATGCGTGGGAAGATGGGAGCGGGAAATATTCAAGCACGGTAAAAAATTAGGTGCTCACAGCATGCCCCTCTTTGCTTGGAAACATTAAAAGTTTTCAGGCAAAGATAAAGTGAGCTGTGTGACTAAGTTTTGACCATATCGTTACTCAAAAGAGGAAGAAAATAAAAGAAAAAGGTGCAACCGAGTCCTGATTTTGGACTGCCTACATATCCCGGGTTATAAGTAAATCAGGTCGCGTGTAGTTCAAGAAAAGTGATGGAATGATGAGTTTTCGTGCATTAACTCTCATATCATGACACGACATCACCCTTCGTGCATTAACACTCTTCCTTACCATAATGCAATGCATAAATAACAACAGGGAGATAGAATAACAAGTACAAACCCTACTTAAACAATTGGTTCCACAATATAAATCTCAACTTTTAAATAAATACTCTATTACTAACAGAAAATCTGTAAACATGATAATGACGATCAATTTAACAACACTAGTATAAACATGTAGCAATTAGACATATGAAGAGACAATATAAAAAAACGGAAGAAACATGGAAAAACAGGTAAATTGGCGGCGCATAAGTACTCGTCACCTCACATATACGCCGCTCGCATGAATTTCACTTAGCAAATAATCTAAGGTTCTTAATTCCCCCAAGTTAGGGTTATACACAATACTTACCTCGCTCCGAAGGCTACTTAATTCTCAATCATAGCTTTTCCTTTGGAATCCACCTCCAAACCACTTGTATCTAGTCACAAATAGCTTAATACTATCAATTATCGCTAAAGGAATCAACTTTAATGAACAATTACAGATTTCCCAAATATTCCCAAAGAGGGTCAAAAATCGACCCCGGTCCCGCTTGGTTCAAACTCAAGGTTCGGACCAAAATATATTTACCCATTCACCCCCGAGCCCGAGTATATAATTAGTTCCGAAATCCGACCTCAAATCGAGGTCTAAATCCCCAAATTTGTAAAATTTCCAATTTCCCCAAAATCCCTAATTTCTACCCTTAAAGAACAAGATTAAAGACTAGGAATTCAATAAATGATGTGACAATTGAAGAAAACAAGTTAGAAAGTGCAAACCTATGATTGGATGTCGAAATCCTTCTTCAAAAATTGCCCTAAGTCGAGTTCTATGGAAGAAAATATGAAATTTTGAACAAATCTCGTTTTGAAGTCTGTTTTAAAACACTTGACAGGCCTTCATCGCGTTCGCGAGAGGCCTGTCGCGATCGTGATGCACAGAGGCCTAAGGCCTTCAAGTTAGTGAGTCTTTCTATGTGTTAGCGTTAGGCATCTCCCCACAAGCCTTCGCGTTCGCGACCCAGTGGACGCGTTCGCGTAGAAGAACATGACCCCCTCCCCCAGGTCCCTTAACCTATCGCGTTCGTGGGAGACTGATCGCGTTTGTGAAGGGTACCACCCCCAATGCTTCGCGTTCATGACCAGTCCTTCGCGTTCGCGAAGAAGAAATTACCTCCCAGCCTAGTTTACACTTCGCGATCGCGAAGCACAAAATACATGTGCACGAGCAACAGCAAAACAGCAGAAACTCTAGGTCCGAAACATCCCGTAGCCTATCCGAAACTCAACCGAGCCCTCGGGGCTCCAAATCAAACATACACACAAGTCTAAAAATATCATATGGACCTGCGCCAAAATAACACCTAGAACTCCAAATTTAGCACCAAATCAAATGAAATTCTCAAGAACACTTTAAAATTTCTATTTTCTCTGGACGTCTAAATCACGTCAAATCAACTCCGTTTCTCACCAAATTTCACAGACAAGTCTTAAATATCATAATGAACCTGTACCGGGCTACGGAACCAAAATACGGACCCGGTACTAACAATGCCAAACATCAACCAATTCTTAAAAATAAATAATTTTCAGACTTTTAATATTTTTCAAAAATTCATAACTCAAGCTAGGGACCTCCGAATTCGATTTCGGGTATACGCCCAGGTCCTATAATTCGATACGGACCCACCGGAACCGTCAAAATATGGATACGGGACCGTTTACCAAAAATGTTGACCGAAGTCAACTAAAATCAACTTTTAAGGCATAAATTTGTATTTTCATCAATTTTTAACATAAAAGCTTTCCGAATAAATGCTCGGACTGTGCACACAAATCGAGGAGGGTAAAAATGAGGCTTAAGAGCACAGATTAGTGTTCTAAAATATAAGATGACCTTTTGGGTCATCACATTCTCCACCTCTAAAATAACCGTGCGTCCTCGAACGGATATAGAAAAGTACGTGGGCGGGTGAAAAGGTGGGGATATCTACTCCGCATATCGGACACGGACTCCCAAGTAGCAGACTCAATAGTCTAACCTCTCCACTGCACTCGAACTGATTGTAACTCTTTGATCTCAACTAGCGAATTTGCCGGGCTAAAATAGCCACCGTCTCCTCCTCGTAAGTCAAATCTTTGTCCAACTGGACAGAGCTGAAATCTAACACATGGGACGGATCGTCGTGATACTTTCGAAGCATGGACACGTGGAATACCGGATGAACAATTGCTAAACTAGGTGGCAACGCAAGCATGTAAGCCACATCTCCCACTCTCTCCAGAATCTCAAAAGGTCTGATATACCTAGGGCTCAACTTGCTCTTCTTTCCGAACCTCATTACACCATTCATGGGTGATACCCGAAGTAACACTCTCTCTTCGACCATGAATGCAACATCACGAACTCTACGGTTGGCATAACTCTTCTGCCTGGACTGAATAGTACGAAGTCGATCCTGAATAATCTTGACCTTATCCAAGGCATCCTGTACTAAGTCTGTGCCCAACAACCGAGCCTCTCCCAGCTCGAACCACCCAACTGGAGACCGGCATCGCCTACCATATAATGCCTCATAGGGAGCCATCTGAATGCTTGACTGGTAGTTGTTGTTGTAGGCAAACTTTGCAAGGGACAAGAACTGATCCCACGATCCTCCGAAGTCTATAACACAAGCGTGGAGCATATTTTCCAAGATCTGAATAGTACGCTCGGACTGCCTGTCCGTCTGAGGATGAAATGTTGTGCTCAACTCAACCCACATACCCAACTCACGTTGAACTGCCCTCCAAATGTGCAAGGTAAACTTCGTACCTCGATCAGAAATGATAGACACGGGCACACCGTGAAGACGGAAGATCTCTCGAATATAAATCTCTGCCAACCGCTCCGAGGAATAGGTAACTGCCACATGAATGAAGTGCGCTGACTTAGTCAGCCTATCCACAATAACCCACACGACGTCGAACTTCCTCTGAGTCCGTGGGAGTCCAACAACAAAGTCCATAGTGATACGCTCCCACTTCCACTCAAGAATCTCTATCTTCTGAAGCAAACCACCAGGTCTCTGATGCTCGTACTTTACTTGCTGAAAATTTAGACACTGAGCTACATATGCAACTATGTCTTTCATCATCCTCCTCCACCAATAATGCTGCCGCAAGTCCTGATACATCTTGGCGGCGCTCGGATAAATAGAATACCAGGAATTGTGGGCCTCCTCAAGAATTAACTCACGAAGTCCATCCACATTAGGCACAACCACAGGAGCACTAAAGGAATCACGGGGCACAACCAAATATGAAGCAAAATAGGATGACATATAGGAGTAAGTAGACCCCGGATCAAATAGAACTGAAGTATCTCTACTGCAAACTGAAACAGTACCTGTGATAACAGAGTCAGATGACTCAGCCTCAGGCATGGCTGGGAAGGCATAACATCGGGGCTGGGGCCCACCACTCTAAACTACGTCCCTAGGACGACCTCTAATTGGATGATCTCTACCTCTAACGGCCTGACCTCTACCCCTAACAGTTTGGCCTCTACCTCTGGTTGTCTGACTCCTGCCTCTAGCTGGCTGAGCAGGTGGTGCAGCAACTAGTGCCGGAACCATGGGACGAGAACTCTGATGCTGTGAGTTGCCCGACGGCAAAATCTAGCAATGTACCTCGGATCACCACAAGTATAACATAATCTCGGCTGTTGTGACTGCTGACCCTGAAACTGACCCTGTCGACCTGAATAACCACCCTTATAGCTCTGGAGTGGAGGTGCACTAATAGGAGCTGGTGGTGGACTATAGGCTAGCTGGTCATAATAGTGCATCTGAGGTCCACGACCACCTGAGGCAGCGTGGGATGCGTGGAGCACTGAATGAAACGGCCTGGGGGATGGCCTCTACCAAAAGTACCCCTGCCTCTAGATGAGGCACCACTGAACTCACCGGAATAACGAGGTCTCTTGTAAGACCCCTGACCTCCCTGAGCAAGAACCATTTCAACTCGTCTGGCGACATTAGCAGCCGCCTGAAAAGAAATCTCACTCCCAGTCTCCTTAGCCATCTGCAATCTGATAGGCTGAGCAAGTCCATCAATAAACCTCCTCACCCACTCTCTCTCAGTGGGAAGCAGAAGAATAGCATGACGGGCCAAATCTACAAAACTGGTCTCATACTAGGCAACAGTCATACTGCCCTACTGGAGACGCTCAAACTGATGGCGACGCTCATCTTTCAATGTGATAGGCAGAAACTTCTCTATGAAGAGCTGGGAGAACTGGTCCTAAGTAAGAGAAGGCGACCCAGCTGGTCTGGTCAACAAGTAATCTCTCCACCATTTCTTGGCGGAACCAGTCATCTGAAATGCAACAAAATCGACCATATTGGTCTCCACTATACCCATGTTTTGTAGGACCTCGTGACAGCTGTCAAGATACTCCTGGGGGTCCTCTGAAGGAGCACCACTGGAGTGAACAGGAAAGAGCTTGGTAAACCTGTCCAATCTCCATAAAGCCTCAAAAGACATAGCTGGCCCATCCCCGACCTGTGCCGCAATAACCGGCTGAACTAATCCGACTGGCTGAGCTGCTGGAGCCTGACACTGGGGAGCTATCTGCTCTAGAGCGGGAGTGGTAGGAGTCTGGGCTCCTCCTCCAACCTGAGAGATTGTTGGTGCCATGGGAAATACGCCAGTATGGGCCACACTCTCCATAAGGCCCACAAAATGGACCAACGCATCCTGAAGTACTAGGGTGGCAATGAACCCCTCCGGAACCTGAGCTGGTCCGGCAGGAATAGTCTGAGCTGGAATCTCCTCATCAAGATCTATTTGAGGCTCCACTTTTGGGGCTGTTGCTCGGGCTCTGGACTGAGCCCTGCCCCTACCTCGGCCTCTGGCACGGCCTCGGCCTCGACCTTTGCCCCTCATAGGAGTTGCTACTAGAGGCTTTGGTTGCTGCTCAGCTGAGGAAGTGGTACGTGTTCTCGCCATCTGCGAGAGAATAAGAGTAGAAGAGTTCAATCAGTATTGAGAAAACAACATCGCACAACAGAGGAGAATAAAAGTGAAATTTGTTCCTAAACTTCATAGCCTCTAGAAGATAAGCACAGACGTCTCCGTACCGATCCTCCAGACTTTAATAAGCTTGCTCCTGAATTGTGAGACTTAGGCAACCTAGTGCTCTGATACCAACTTGTCACGGCCCAGAATTTCCTACCGACTGGACCGTGATGGCGCCTAACATTTCACTTGCTAGGCAAGCCAACATTAAAAAATCATTAAATCAATTCCTTATTTTTATTCAGTAATTAACAATAATTAACTAAGATGAAATATAATAAGTGCAGAATATCATAAAACTGTATTAATTACTACCACCCGGATCTAGAGTCACAATTCACGAGCATTCTAGAATTTACTACAAGTAATAGTCTGAAAGAAATACAATTGTCTGAATGAAAGAAACAGTAGAACAGAAAAGATAGAGGGGGACTTCAAGGTCTGTGAACGCCGACATATCTACCTTGAGTCTCCAGACGGCGGACCAATAACAAAATCTCGATCAACCCGAGCCGGTATCAAAATCTGCATAGAAAGTGCAGAGTGCAGTATCGGTAAAATTAACGCCATGTACTGGTAAGTGTGGAGCCTAACCTCAACGAAGTAGTGACGAGGCTAAGGCAAGGCACCTAAAAATCAACATGTACAATTTAACAGTATATATACAAATAACAAAAATGAAGAACTAAACAGGAATTGTCGGGAGGGGAACATACTGAGGGGAATACAAGATAAAGAACTACAACAGAATGATCACCGGAGCACTCAATATACCATGAATCAACAGGAATAGTGAATACAGTAAGGAAAAATGCACGGCATCACCCTTCGCACTTTTACTCTCAATCTCACCATAAAATCAATAGAAACGGAACGGCATCACCCTTCGTGCTTTTACACTCACAATATAGCACGACATCACCCTTCGTGCTTTTACACTCACCATATGGCACGGCATCACCCTTCGTGCATTAACACTGACAATATGGTACAACATCACCCTTCGTGCATTAACTCTCATATTATGGCACGACATCACCCTTTGTGCATTAACACTCTCCCTTACCATAATGCAATGCATAAATAACAACATGGAGATAGAATAACAAGTACAAACCTTACTTCAACATTTTGTTCCACAATATAAATCTCAACTTTTAAATAAATACTCGATTACCAACAGAAAATCAGTAAACATGATAATGACGATCAATTTAACAACACTAGTATAAACATGTAGCAATTAGACATAGGAAGAGAGAATATAAGAAAACAGAAAAAACATGAAAACAGGTAAATTGGCGGCGAATAAGTACTGATCACCTCACATATACGCCGCTCACATGAATTTCACTTAGCAAATAATCTAAGGTTCCTAATTCCCTCAAGTCAGGGTTAGACACAACACTTACCTCGCTTTGAAGGCCACTTAATTCTCAATAACAGCTTTTCCTTTGGAATCCACCTCCAAACCACTCGTATCTAGTCACAAATAGCTTAAGACTATCAATTATCTCTATAGGAATCAACTTTAATGAATAATTACAGATTTCCCAAATTTTCCACAAAAAGGTCAAAAACCGACCCCGGGCCCGCTTGGTCCAAACACAAGATTCCGAAAAAAATCCGTTTACCTATTCACCACCGAGCCCGAGTATGTAATTAGTTCCGGAATCCGACCTCAAATCGAGGTCTAAATTTCTAAATTTGCAAAATCCCCAATTACCCCCCCCCCCCCCAAATCCCTAATTTCTACCCTTAAAGAACAAGATTAAAGACTAGGAATTCAATAAATGATGTGGAAATTGAAGAAAACAAGTTAGAAAGTGCAAACCTATGATTGGGAGTCGAAATCCTTCTTCAGAAATCGCCCTAGGTCGAGTTCTATGGAAGTAAATATGAAATTTTGAACAAATCCCGTTTTGAAGTCTGTTTTAAAACACTTGATAGGCCTTCATCGCGTTCGCGAGAGGCTTGTCGCGATCGCGATGCACAGAGGCCTAAGTCCTTCACGTTAGCGAGTCTTTCTATGCATTAGGGTTAGGCAGCTCCCCACAAGCCTTCGCGTTCGCGACCCAGTGGACACGTTCGCGTAGAAGAACATGACCCCCTCCCCCAGGTCCCTTAACCTATCACGTTCGTAGGAGACTGATCGCGTTCGCGAAGGGTACCACTCCCAATGCTTCGCATTCGCGAAGAAGAAATTACCTCCCAGCCTAGTTTACACTTTGCGATCGCGAAGCATAAAATACATGTGCACCGGCAACAGTAAAACAGCAGAAACTCTAAGCCCTAAACATCTCGTAGCCTATCCGAAACTCACCCGAGCCCTCGGGGCACCAAACCAAACATGCACACAAGTCTAAAAATATCATACGGACCTGCTCGAATGATCAAATCGCCAAAATAACACCTAGAACTCCAAATTTAGCACCAAATCAAATGAAATTCCCAAGAACACTTTAAAATTTTTATTTTCTCAACTGGACGTCTTAATCACGTCAAATCAACTCCATTTCTCGCCAAATTTCACAGACAAGTCTTAAATATCATAATGAACCTGTACCGGGCTCCCGAACCAAAATACGGACCCGGTACTAACAATGTCAATGAATCAATTCTTAAAAATAAATAATTTTCAGACTTTTAATATTTTTCAAAAATTCATAACTCAAGCTAGGGACCTCCGAATTCGATTCCGGGCTTACGACCAGGTCCCATAATTCGATACGAACCCACCGGAATGGTCAAAACATGAATCCGGGACCATTTACCAAAACTGTTGATCGAAGTCAACTAAAATTAACTTTTAAGGCATTAATTCTTATTTTCATTAATTTTCAACATAAAATATTTCCGTAAATATGCCCGGAGTGCACACGCTAATCGAGGAGGGTAAAAATGAGATTTTTAAGGCTTAAGAGTACAGATTCGAGTTCAAAAATATAAAATGACCTTTTGGGTCATCACAACTTCTTTGAATAATTTATACATGCGCACATGTTTTGACATCGGGGCTCGACTAGTCTATATGGACACGGTTTACTTGACCATTTGGTCCATTACAAAGCTTCCCTATCAAGGACCTTTGATATGAAATACTATTCTCGAGAATACAATATCTGAGGGTGATGCCCTCCAGTATTCGAGGTTGATTGCAAAGAAGCCTTGGATACTATTGAATTGTCCTCGGGTAGCACATAATTATTGCCTCATTAAAAACCTCGCCGGAAAAACCCACTTGGGATAAAAACATATCTAAGGGAAAAAGTGTGCAATGTGTACTTTAAAACCTAAGGTCTCGATGTCTTTGGTCGAACTTCTGCAATGAGTTAGCGTCGAATATATATAAATGAAAGAAGGGAGAAAGGCATACCTTAACAATAATATCGTTTGAGAAGTGATATGTTCCAGTTGTTTGGCAGTGGTTCGTCGCCCATCGTTCCGAGTTTATAAGACCATTTTCCGACTATATCGAGGACTTGATAGGGTCCTTCCCAATTCAGGCCGAGCATCCCTTCATTAGGATCTCGAGTGTTGATGGTGACCTTCCTTAGGACTAAGTCCCCGACCCTGAAGTAGCGAACGTTGGTTCTTCTATTGTAGTACCTTTCGATTCATTGCTTTTGTGCAGCCATTTGAACGAGTTCCGCTTCTCATTTTTCATCTAATAATTCGAGGCTAGAATTCATAGCCTCGTTGATCGATTCCTCTAATGCATGTCGAAACCTTGCGCTGGGTTCTCCGACTTCTACTGGAATTAAGGCTTCAGAGCCATACACTAAGGAAAATGGAGCTGCCTCTGTACTGGACTTCGATGTTGTTTGATATTCCCAAAGGACTTCGGGCAGAATTTCTCTACATTTTCCTTTAGCTTCGTTCAACCTTTTCTTCAGGTTTTGGATGATAGTCTTGTTCATCGATTCGACCTGTCCGTTCCCACTAGGGTGATACGGTGTTGACAATATCCTTTTTATTTTATAGTTTTGAGAAATTTGTCACTTTACTACCGATAAATTGTTTACCATTGTCGCATATTATTTCTGCGAGTATCCCAAATCGACACACGATGTGATCCCAGATGAAGTCTATAACCTCTTTTTCTCTCACTTTCTCGAACGCATGTGCTTCAACTCATTTAGAGAAATAGTTAGTCATAAATAAAATGAACTTAGCTTTACCTGGGGCCGATGGAAGAGGGCCGACAATATCCATCCCCAATTTCATGAATAGCCATGAGGATAGGACTGAATGAAGTTGTTCTCCGGGTTGATGGATCATCGGTGCAAACCTTTGACATTCATCACATTTTCGAACATACTCCTTAGTATCTTTTTCCATAATATCCCAGTAGTATCCTGCTCTAATGATTTTGTGAATCAGTGATTCGGCGCCGGAGTGGTTCCCACAAGTTCCTTCATGGACCTCTCGTAAAACATAATCGGTGCCTCTTGGTCCTAAGCACACTGCCAATGGTCCATCGAATGTTCTTCTGTATAATGTTCCATCTTCAGCCAATGTGAATCGAGCAGCTTTGGTTCGTAGGGTCCTCGATTCTTTAGGGTCTGATGGGAGCTTTCCATTCTTCAAGTATTCAATATATTTTTTCCTCCAATCCCAGGTTAAGCTTGTAGAGTTTATCTCGGTGTGACTTTCCTCGATCACGGATCTCGAGAGTTGAACGACAGTCCCCGAGCTGATCTCATCTTCCTCGACCGATGACCCCAAGTTTGCAAGTGCATCGGCCTCACTGTTTTGTTCTCGAGGTACATGCTGTAAAGTCCATTTCTTGAAACGGTGCAAAGTTACCTGCAGCTTGTCCAAATAATTTTGCATTCTATCCTCTCGAATTTCGAAGGTTTTGTTTACTTGGTTCACCACCAGTAAAGAGTCACACTTGGCTTCAATGACTTCTGCCCCTAAGATTTTAGCTAGCTCGAGACCTGCAATTATGGCCTCGTACTCAGCCTCATTGTTAGTCAACCTAGAAGTTTTGATAGATTGCCTAATAGTGCTACCCGTGGGCGGCTTCAAAACGATGCCTAACCCGGACCCCTTCACATTTGAAGCACCGTCTGTGAAAAGGGTCCGATGACGTACCCAATTTTAACAAGAGTTCCTTTTCAACTTCGGGTACGAGGGTTGGCATGAAATCGGCCACGAAGTCCACTAAAATTTGAGACTTGATGGCTATCCGGGATTGATATTCGATGTCGTACCTACTGAGTTCGACAGTCCATTTGGCCAATCGGCCCGACAGTTTGGGCTTGTGCAAAATATTACGAAGTGGGTAAGTAGTTAATACGTATACTGGGTGACATTGAAAGTATGGTCTTAACTTTCTAGAGGCGCTTATCAGTGCAAGTGCCAATTTTTCTAAGTGTGGATATCTAGTTTTTGCTTCTCCTAAGGTTCGACTTACATAATAAATGGGAAATTGCGTACCTTGCTCTTCTCGAACCAGGACACCACTTACCGCAATTTCCGATACTGCCAAGTACAAGTAAAGTTTCTCATCTGCCTTTGGAGTGTGAAGCAGTGGTGGGCTCGATAGGTATCGCTTCAACTCTTCCAATGCCTGTTGGCATTCCGGTGTCCATGCGAAATTGTTCTTCTTTTCGAGTAAAGAGAAAAATATGTGGCTTTGATCCGATGACCTCAAAATGAATCGGCCTATGGTAGATATCCGTCCAGTTAGCCTCTGTACAGCTTCTACACTATCCACGACGGCGATGTCTTCGATAGCCTTGATTTTATCGGGGTTGATCGCGATCCCCCGATTCGATACCATGAAGCCAAGGAACTAACTCGAACCAACCCCGGAAGCACATTTTTCAGGGTTGAGCTTCATGTTGTATTTCCTTAAAATCTCGAACGTTTCCTGCAAATAAGCCAAATGGTCCTTTGCGCGCGAGGACTTAACTAGCATGTCACCAATATAACCTCCATTGATTTACCTATTTGTTCTTCGAACATTTTATTCACTAGGCGTTGGTAAGTAGCTCCTGCATTTTTTAGTCTGAAGGGCATTACATTATAACAATATGTTCCATACTTGGTGATAAATGAAGTCTTTTCTTGGTCTTCCGGGTTTATTTGGATTTGACCCGGAATAGGCATCGAGAAAAGTAAGGATCTCGTGGCCGGCCGTGGCATCGATCATGCGATCAATGTTAGGCAGTGAAAAATAATCTTTGGGGCACGCCTTGTTTAAATCCTTATAATCTACACACATTCTAAGTTTATCCCCTTTTTCAGGGACTACAACTACATTGGCTAACCATTCGGTATATTTCACCTCCCGAATGGATCTTATTTTGAGAAGTTTAGTTACCTCGTCCTTTATGAATGTGTGCTTTACTTCGGACTGGGGTCTTCTCTTTTGCTTCACCGGTTTGAATCTAGGGTCCAGGCTTAGCCGATGTGTCGTTACCTCCAGTGGAATCCCTTCCATGTCTAAATGGGACCAAGCAAAACAATCTATGTTATCAATAAGAAATTGAATAAGTTTTTTCCTGAGTTCGGGGGTTAATCCTGTTCCCAGGTATACCTTTCGCTTGGGCAGGTACTCGATCAATATAACCTATTCCAACTCTTCGACCGTTGATTTGGTAGCGTCAGTATCTTTGGGAACAACAAAAGTTCGAGGGGTCAGAAAATCCTCCTCTTCTTCTTCTATCTCTCGATTCCCCGATTCGGTCGAGGCTAGTGGATGTGATTGCTATTTGACTTTCTGTTTATCTTTGATGCTCAACCTTTCCGAGGTTTATAGTGTCGATATCGGTATTACCTCATCGACCGCAAATATTTTATTTGTAGCATATTGCTCCCCGTATATTGTTTTTACACCATTTGATGTCGAAAATTTTATTATTTGATGGAGAGTCGAAGGGACTGCTCTCATATTGTGGATCCAAGGCCTTCCGAGTAGGGCATTGTACCTCATGTCGCCCTCGATCACGTGGAACTTAGTATCTTGAATGGTTCCAGCCATATTCACCGGTAGAATAATCTCCCCTTTAATTGTTTCACTAGCCATATTAAAGTCGTTTAGGACCCGAGCTACGGGCACGATTTGATTTTGTAGGCCGAGCTGCTCCATGACCCTCGATCGGATGATATTCGTCGAGCTACCTGGATCCACTAAAATACACTGAACTTTATTTAATAAGATAGAAATTATCAGAGCGTCATTATAGGGCTGAGAAACGCCTTCTTCTTCTTCGTCGTGGAATGATAAAGTGCTTTCGGGTACATAATCTCGGGTTCATTTTTCCCTAGTGATTGATACCTTAGTGCATTTGAATATGGGTCCCTGTGGAATGTCGACCCCATCGACGATCATATGAATGACATGTTGGGGTTCCTCCTATTCATTTTTCCTGTTGGCGTCTCTTTCTCTGAAATAATTCTTGACTCGGTCACTGAGGAACTCTCGAAGGTGGCCCTCATTGAATAGACGGGCTACCTCCTCTCTTAATTGCCTGCAATCCTCGGTTTTGTGGCCATGTGTGCCATGATACTTGCATATCAAATTTGGGTTTCTTTGAGAATGATCAGTTTGTATGGGTCTGGGCCACCTAGTATCTTTGATCCTTCCGATTGCCGATACAATGCCTGATGCATCAATGCTAAAGTTATATTCCGATAACCGAGGTGTTTCTGTGGGATCGGCGTACTTGTCAAAACCACTCTTGCTCACAAGTCCCAGAGAATTCTGTCCTCAATCACTTCTCCGATCGTTCCGGGTAGAATTGCGTCCTGAACCATTATCCTTGTTGTTCCTTCGATCTGCGGTATATGGTTGATATCGGTCTTTGTTCGACCTTGGCTCCCTGTCGACGTCCCTCTATTTTTTAACTGCCGACCTGTTTGGATGTACTGAACCGGAAGGGGCTCCCAATTGATCATCCTCGATCCTGATCTTCGATTGGTATCGATTGTGCACATCTGCCCAAGTTACAGCTGGATGTTCGAACAAATTTTGTTTCAACTGACGTGATGCTATCGAACTCTGCTCGTTCAACCCTTGGGTGAAAGCTTGAACGGCCCAATCATCTGTGACCGGTGGCAACTCCATGTGTTCCATTTGAAATCGGGACACGGACTCCCTCAGCATTTCAGTATCTCTTTGTCTTACCTTGAAAAGGTTTGATTTCCTCGTTGCGACCTTTATGGCCCCTGCGTGTGCCTTTACAAAAGATTCTACTAACATGGAAAATGAGTCGATGGAATTTGGTGGCAGGTTGTGATACCAAATCATTGCTTCCTTCGAAAGGGTCTCTTCGAATTTTTTCAACAGCATATATTCGATTTCATCATCCTCTAAATCGTTACCCTTGATGGCGCATGTATATGAAGTAACATGCTCGTTGGGATCGGTGGTACCATTATATTTGGGTATGTCTGGCATACAAAACTTCTTTGGAATAGGCTTCGGAGCCGCACTTGGAGGAAAGGGCTTTTGTACAAACTTCTTTGAATCCATCCCTTTCAAGATTGGTGGTGCCCCCGGTATCTTATCAACTCGAGAGTTATATGTCTTCATTTTTTTATCGTTGGCTTCGATTCTCTTCTCCCCTGATTCAATTCTTTTAGTGAGCTCCTCGAGCATTTTAATTATCGCAGGATGAGTCCCCGATTCGTTACCATTCGGCATCTCTGGTACTGGCTCGGTACGTCGAGTAATTTCTGGCTCGACCCTATTCGGAGCTCTATGTTGATTTTGTAACTGAGCAATAGCGGCTTGCTGAGCCTGAAGCATCTCGAATATTACTTGGAGACTGACTCCTTCGTCTCCTCTGCCCTGTGTTCCTTGGCCACTAGATCGACCTTCTCTGCGTACATTTCCATCGAGATGTGTGCCTAGGTCCGCATTTAGAGCAACGTGTGAACTGACATCGATAGGGTTGGCAACCGGTGTTCCCCCATAATTAGCTTGTGGCACTTCGATTCCTGGAGCAATCACATTTTTGTTTTCACCATGGAATCTGAGGCCATTGTCACCGTGTGTGGATGCGTTTTGTGAGTTTGACATGTTTTAACCTGAAAGCAAAGATACTTGACAAGACCAAGCGTAAAACAGTGTGTTTCACCAGAATCAGTACTGAAAAATCACTATTATCCTTAACCCCACGGTGGGCGCCAAACTGTTTACCCTAAAATTCGAGTAACAATTAAACTTATTTAGTGGTTTTAAGGATACATGATTTAATCCACTACCAATTGATAAACAAGGAATTGAATAAATAAGCTGAATAGTAAAATAAATCAAACTAGTGTTCTAGCAGTGCTTTCGACCTCGATTCGAGATGGTTTCGAGGTTGGGTAACAGAACAGTAAAGAACAGAAAATAAACAATGATGAACAGTAATGGATAGTAAGTGAAATAGAGAGCAACGTTTGTGTATATTCTTATCAGTCAAATCATGTTTACAAATGAATTGGGTCCCTCTTTATATAGTAGAGTAATCCTAAATAAGGTACAATTCTAATAACGGAAATAAACCCCATGATTGGTGTCAATAACCGCTTGATTCGATCTGTTTCGGGATTTCCGCCGAAATCTTCGTTCAGTTGTTAATATCTCGCCATTCCGTTATTATACCCGGTCTCGATTTTCAGCGAGCACTTCGATCTTCATGCTCCATACTCTGCCATTGAGCTCGAGCCTGGTCTATTACGAGCTTACTCTCGAGGCAGCTCCTCGTGCCTATGAAATCGGACATGCCCGATTTCGACCGTATACATAATATTTAAGTAACAAAAAACTCGAAAACTCGAAAAACCCGACAAAACCGAACCAATCCAAACTGATATAGTTGGTTTGGTTTGATTTAGATAAAAATCAAACCAACACGGTCTATGTACACCCCACTTGTGTTACAGAACTAAAAGTACAAAAGGTAAAATAATATGTTTACTGATAGAAGAGACAAAATAAGAGGAGAAGAAGGCAAAATAGGTTCAGGAAAGATGATAAGGAACCAAACGCGTTTCTGCAGTTTAGACAAAGATCAACTCTTTGTAACCAATATTTTCATCTTTCAATTTTTCTTGTTCTACAAAAGAAGAAAAAAAGGGGCCGGAGTTATCAAGTGTTAATGCTTGTAATAATCCTATTATAGACAGATAGTCAACTTACAATAAACTGATGTCGGTTTTACATCATGGATTTGTTCCTGGGTGCCAATGTAAAAGGATATAATTGAAGACTGCGCAAATGCACGTACATTTGCATTTGGAAGAGACATAAGCAAAAGGGATGCTGAAAAGTGATACTAGTTGCAATATACACTCTAATTTGTGTTTCATTTTCCCATTATATTTAGTTGTATTGCTTGAAATTTGACCTATTTATTTAAAGTGTGCATATTACTGTATTCATGTGGGATATTCTGAACTTGTGGTGATTAAGATTTCACGATTTGAACCACAATATTATGAATTTGAATGTCATGCCTCCCATCATATGCTAACGGTTGGATTGGTCTCTTCCCCTATTAACCAAAAAAAAAAAAAGATTACAAACAAGAAGAATCCCTTTATTGGTGAGAGTGTATTTAGTCGGGGAAAAGGAAAGATGGAAGATTGAAGGATTTTATAAGATTAGAATCGTTAAAGTTAAGTGAAGTAAGTTAAATTGTACAATATTAGACTGCAACTCCACTCATTAATTCGGCTTAGTTATCATTCAAAGAATGAGTTTCTTTTTTGTGCCACAGTACTCACAGATAAGGACAGACTAAAATTGGGAATTTATTTAGTCAACTTGGTATGCAATTTGCCAAGTCTATGTGTGAAGCACATGACTTTGCTATGTATAGTTTTATCATTTACTCTCTTTAAGAAAAAACAAGCATAATGGTAATACGCGTTTAAGGGAAACATAAGCCATGATTAGACAAAAAAACAAACAAGAAGCCGGACAAGTGTACGTGCATTCTCGATCTGAATGATACGTCCAAAATATACTTTCCTCTCAAAATTAGAGGAAAAATTGGATTTTGCCGCCAAAATTTGGATGTTTTCTAGATTTCGACATCGGCTGGAAATCATCAAATTTTCATTTGTGATTGAGCAACAGCAAGGCTGTTCAGAATAATGTAGTGAAGGAATTACACGTAAATCTATACAAAATAGATAGTGCTTCTATACAAATGGAAGTGGAAGATCATAAACTAACTGTGGCTAGAGTAACATTAATCCAATATATACTTATATAGGAACAACTAAGGTTATAGTAATTAATTTAATGAGCTTTACACTAGTGGGCCTTAAGAGCAACTCTAATCGTTCAACACGTAGGAACTTCTCATATTTCATTTGTATAAAATGGAAGAGTAAGATACACTCATACTTTATAAATTCTATCTAGTTCAAATCTTACCAGTATTTGTGTGATTAATTGTCTTTTCTACTACAAATTTGAAGATAAAAAGATAATCCTACAATCAATACATATGTCGTCAACAGATGCTAAGCAATAGTTTGACTCATTTGGGCAGCAATGGTCGGAAGGTAACTATGAATTTGAACTCGTCATGACATGGCAGTTCAGATTTTGCTTCTTGGCCAATAACCTGTATAGGGCCAAGCTTCTAAAATCAACTTATAAAGTGATTTTGACGATAAACAATTTGTGTTTGACTAATTAATTTGATAAGTACTTTTGAGCATTAATTTGTGTTTGACCAGGCTTTTAAAAATTGCTTATAAGTGTATTTTTTTAAAGGTTCTCCTTAAAAGCACTTTTTTTCCTTCTAAAAGTTAAGCCAAATACCTCAATTTTTGAAAAAAAATATTTTTGGCCAAAAACAAAGCACTTCTGATCCAGAAAAAAGTTTGGCCAAATAGGCTAGTAGTCTCCTCAGCTTAAACTATAATAACAACATACCCAATATTATTCCACACTGTAGGGTCTGGGAAGGATAGTGTGTACGCAGACCTTACCGTAGCACTAAAAGTATAACTGAAATTAATTAAGCTACTTAAACAAATTATTCGATTAGATTGACATAATATTTTTATGTTAACAACAGCAAAGTGACGCAGTACGTGATCTGCCATTGTTGATAAGTCATCATACCAGATACTCCTGTCAATTAGTGTTACTAAACTAAAATGACTTTAATTTAACCCCAATAACCAGTTCACAGTGGCATCTCACAAAGACACAAAATCAATTTTCTTTACATTAAAGATAATAAGAGGTTTTATTACTATTATATTTCCCATTGTGCACTTTGCAGTGGGTTGTGCAAGGGTGTTCAAAGTTTATTTTTTTAATAATAACAAGTATTAATATTTTATCCTATACACAATATAATTTTTCGACAACATATGAGTGAGTGGGAGGAATTCAAAGAGATACGCTTCAAGATGAATCAATACCGCACGAAAAGGAAAGGTAGATGGGAAGTTTATCTTAAATGCCATGTAGCCTCTCGAAGATAGGTCTGGACGTCATCATACCAATCCGCAAGACTCTATTAGACACTTAATCTGGACTCGTAAAACCTAGTAATACCAAGTAGTAATAACATTCATCTAACCATCTGAAACCGTCCATGCTATGTAAGAATTCATGACCTTCTTTTGAAATTGAACCGTATACTCGCACATGGAAATCCCAATCTCACACCACGCACTGCCTCTATCAGGACATTGTATAAAAACACGAGAATCTCACTATCGACCCTGAGTCGCAAGCCGAATACATACCCATTTAGCTAGAAGCCTTCCACTTGATCCCATCCAAGAGAAAATCATAGTACGCAACATACTCCTTATCGTAGTAGAAAATATACATCCCAACCCGCGGTAGGAATCATCGAGAAGTCTACGAAAAATATTTGCACATAACCAAGTCATTAGAACTGAACCCTTCTAACTCAACCATGTCACACTGGTCGCCAAAACACAAGATTATTATCGCAAAATACCTGTAGAGACTCACCACATCATAAGTACCCAAAGAATCAATCATATACATTACCGTGTTGACCCAACCTACTACTAAGGTGTCCTATTTCTACGAGTTCCTTCCGAATTGCTTCAAGTTAACACTTCTCCTTGAAAGAACACCATAATCCTTACCCAAAGCTTACCACAAGAGATCCTAGCATAAAACCATGTCATCCTAAGGCCCATAAGCCGTTGCATTCCCTCTTGAGCACACCAAAGGTACCACAACCGAGACACCCACTCTAAAGAGACCTTCTATGAATTTAAAATTGTTTCCTTTACCTTCCTGTTACTGAAATGTAGAATCCATGATGATATAGAAATATAACGAGTCTTGACACCTCCAATGCAAATCTCAGATTCTAGCCATATACAAATTCTAAAAATCTTCAAATGCCACATATGAATCTTAAACACCTCAGAACTTCCTTAAGAGTCATCCACCCTATACAAATCTCAAATGAACCGCCCAAAGTGAGCCAAACGATCCGTGCTCCACAAGCACACCAGCACCCAAAGAAGTAATCCACGCCTCTAAGCAATCGAGCAAATCCCTTTTCTTAGTACATTACATCCGTCACGAACAACAACCCCAAACCACTCCTAATACTTCCATATATCCATAAGGTGTAATACATCACGCATCTAGAAATTTCCTTGCTTAAGTCATCCTCAAACCCAACGTCTGCAAGTCATAACCGATCCACAAGTATACTTCAGATCGAAACCAATACAACACGTAAGTATGCAATATAATCGCCGATGGTAGACTCCCCCACTTGTTTCAAAGCCATAGAATAATACACCGATAACTCAAAATACGCATACTTTGTTACTGTCATAATTTCGCAGTGAGATTTAACTAAATCCATTATAAGATAATGCAACACAGATCATAAAATACCTCAAATCATCTCTGAAGCTCGCATTCATCCTCGTGACAATCAAGTCAACTTTTGCAACAGTTCCATACTCAAATCGCAACACCTATAAAAGTCTCCACACAATCTTCATAAGGATCACACATCGGTAGATTACCCCGCATATGATAACCCATCTGCTTAGCCTTAAACTAACATCTCTATTTACCCTTTTACAACCACCATTATTACGCAATCACTTAATGTTCCTGAGTCTGAACTCATCCATAAGACATGCGAATCTACTTTGTTCCATAATTGAACAACATGAAAGAATCCATCAAAACACTCATAACTTAAGACTGTACAACACACCATAGAATTCAAGCACCCAATAGTATTGTTCGCATTCCAAGTAACACTTCTCGTCACATCAAAGCCATCTTAGCACACCCCGCAGTTACATCATATTTATTATGTAATAATCCAAGCACTCACTATGCCAAAAATCTCGCTCTTAGGGATACTACCAGACATACAAGTCCCATAGAACATGCTCACACAACAGAAACTACCGAGCCCAAACTGCGGTCTAATATTGGCCTCAAGTCCTCCGGACAGGCTCATCACCAAAACATAGAAAACACATCTCGCAACTCATCTAGGAAATCACAAACTGTAGATGCACAACTGATACCAAGCGCTCACATAAATAAAACCTCATTCAAAACATTTGTACCCTGCCGATGATGAATGAAAACGTAGAAACTCATAACCACTCATCATATCAACAAGTCATGGAGCTCTCTCGCCCAACTAGAATCCATAGCTCAAATCCTAAGTTGACTTCCAATATTACTCTCCCAAACATACCGTAATCAAATTTGATAGCAATTACTTCAGCACCAAAGACTTCACCTCATCAAATACAAGCTACTCTACTGAAATGCCACACCAATACATCCTAGAGCCACGAATCGTGCAATCCGTGCTCTAATAGGCAGCAACTCAAATGTACTCAAATATGGAAAACTGACTCAAATGGGAGAACCGTTCCACAAGCTCAACAAGTACCACCACAACCGCAATTCTATGAACCCATCATACATAGTAGAACCAAGACCCACTAATCTAACACAAAGGATCACATCCCAACATAACTCTGCTACAGTGCGTCACCTTATCCAAATGCCAGTCCATATGAAATAGCTCAAGCCACAATGCACAAAATCAATAACCACACATAATTCGGCATCAAGTACACGAAGTGCATGACTATAACCATGGAGGAACGGTTAACACCATATACCACAAATAGGAAAGACCATAACCAAGGCGCAATAAACCATTCAACACCCCAATAACCATCTCGCTCAGATTCCGCTATAAGGCCCAATCAGAACCGCATCATGTGTGCATATAACTAACAAATTGCAACTCCTTGTAGCATGGAAGAGAAACACATTAAACTTATCAGAACAAGGACAAGCTCAATGCTAACCGGATGACACGCCCCTCAACACTAGCAGTTCTGAGGCAACGAATCAGACTTAGTGTAGAGTACACATCCTCCTTGGGCCTACCAATCGCCCCCCAAATCAACTATGGTCATCCCCAAATAGATAAATTTCCCTCCAAAAGTCCACGTTGACCTAACCATAACACATACTACCATCAGGCTAACATTGGCCGCATCTTCACAGTCCACAACCACAAAACAATCTACTTCTGAGAACTCCTAGTCTCGAAATCTATATAACGCACGAATCATCATAGATGATCCCAACTCCACCACCCGAATGTCTAAAACATATCTGGACATCAGCAGTCGATCAATCAGGCAAGTACCGTAATTCCAATGAAGCATCCGTAATTCAATTTAATGTTTGCTAGTAAGCTATTAGGTGACCAAAAAGTTTGGCTTAATTAGATTCAATAATGTGAAGTGGGAAAGGACTATAAGACTTAGAAGAATACATATAAGAAAGTCATCTATCTTCTCACATAAACAAACATTATAAAGATAACATGGCGGGAACAAGTTACAAGACTAAAAAAAAATCCAACCAGACATAGACTCACATCTATAATATATATCCAGATCTCGTTCATATTATATTACAATTTTGTTATCTTTCCACTATAATCTGCTAGGAGTACTTAAAATCGGCTCATACATATGACAACAGAAACAGAGCCATGCAAACGACTCCGGTTCACTAGATTCAATTGAGTCCAATATTTTTGTATACATAGTGTATATATCTATGAGAAATTTCTAAAATTTAATAAATATTAAATTCTAAACCTATAATTTCAGAAGTGTAATGAATTCAATGGTAAAAGTTAAAAGGTTGAATCCATCAGATTTAAATAGTAGATCTTTTGATGAGCATATATCGTCCTTTTAATTAATCATGTCCAGAGAGGCTGATCCCATAATAACCCAAAATTGTTGTTCTGATCATCTAGGAAACTCATGCTACTTTGAAAGGTGCCATGTATAGTATTACTAGTGAACTTGTCCAGAGGTTGTTCGGGTGATGCGGGTGGAGATTGGTCCATTTCCATGTAAAGAAAGCCATGAGGTTAGCTTGTTGGCACTGCATATTGACAACCTCAGCTTGTGCTTTGGCTAATTGTGCTTGGAGCTCATTTACTTGCTTTTGAAGTTGACAAATTGCACCAGCAGAACCATAAACTGGATCCCTCATTCTAGCGTTAGCCTCGTACACCATACTGCTCACTGCATCTGCTCTTTGAGTTTCCGGTAATTCCTAATCAAAATTGAAAAATAATAAGTAGTACTAATTAGATTTCATCATTAGGTCAATAGGAAGAATATTTGGTCCAAAACCATTGATTGTCCGAACAACTAATGGAATTGTGAGAGAGAAAATATATTTGTCACAATAAGACATGAGTAGTTGGTAGCGATATGCCTGGTCCTTTTTTTTTTTTTTGGGAAATTAAATAAAAGATGAAACTATAGCTACATGGAAAAGAAAGTAAGGGGGATCATCAAAATAGGAAAAAATATATTCTGTTATAATTAATAAAGCAATGTGGTTGTTGCTTCTCATTATAGTATATCCAAAGGATTTGAATGTATGTTGGCCTTAAAATCAATTCCCTCCTCTAGACTAAAAGAAGAGCAATATTATTGGGGGTTCACTATCAAATTCTGGCTGTTTGGCTAGGCTCTTATTTTCCACTTGGAACTACCATAAATACTACTTAATAATCTCACCTAATTGGTTATCCGGGCATTAAACTCAATCATATTAAAACATGTCTCCTTTATTTGCCTACTTGCATTTTGACCCAAAAATAAAAAAAAACCGATACTATACAGTAACTAAATATTCAAAAAGATAAAAAAAGGTAAAACTGGAATTAAAAACACAAACAGAGTGATTGTAAACTTGCTTCTCGAGTAAAATATATTGGAAGTTTACCGTTTAGTGAAAAATATTATAGGAAGTATATTAACGTGACTTAAAAATCTCATCTAGTTGAATTACAAAGGTAATATAAGTGGGAAATTGAATTAATATAGTAGAAAAGAGGAACAAGAAGTAACAAGTGCAAAGATATATACCTGCAAGAACTTGATAATATTGCTTGCGCCAAAGACACGATGAGCAGTGGTGAATTTGAAGGGGTCATTGGGAGGAAAATAAGGTGCTAACACACATTTCTCTGCGCATCTCCGCCGTAATATCTTACAGGCAGCACAAGGTGTGACCACCACCCGCGGCGGAGATGGTGAGTTACGTGACGGCGATATGGAGCAAGGAGACAGCGGTGTTGTGGTAGTGGTGACTGTTCTGTTGCTTGACTCCATGTTTTCTTTGTAGAAGTTTACGTGCAAGGAATAAAGCAGAGAAAGAGGAGAGAAGTAGGGGTGTTCTAAAACAGAGTGAGTGAAGTGAATATATATAAGCCCAAAATAAAGGTGAGGAGGTGGAGAAAAGAGGGAGCTAAAAGAGATGACATCTTAATTAGTAATATGGCAAACTTTTTTAAGTAAAAAACCTTTGTTATTAGATTTTTGCATTGTTATTTTGGTTTTACCTATGACTTGTCACTTACAATCTTTTATCAGGTAACAATTCATATTTGTATTATAAAAGTTATTGTAATTATCTTCTTTTTTTTATCTAATAATATAAATCTTCTTGACAACTTTAATGCATAAAGAAGATACTCACATTTTTTTTATTGGTTGAGTGACTGTGACCATCTACCGCTCTCACAACTACTAATTCTAGTTTTTATTTTCATCCACAACTAATCCTAGTTTTTTTTCCACCCACAACTAATCCTAGTTGAGTTACCTATCTTTGGCTCTCTTTTTTCCTGTATGTCAAAACTACTCATAGGACCAGCTTTGAATTTGCTTTAGCCATTTTTAGAGAGTTAAGTACTACATTATCGAATTAGGGGTTAATTGAAAGGTAATTGTAAACTTATTCACAAACATTTGATAAAGTGGTTTTCAAGGAATCATCGAAACACGAAGTGCACATTAAGACAAAAATTTCTCCAGCTTTCCTGGACTTAAAAGTCGCACTAGAAGTCAAACTATATGAGTCTAACTTAGAAAATACATTAGCTACTTAGAAAACTTTGGGTCTTTTGGCTTCTAATTATATGACGAGTAAAATGCGCTCAAATTAGATCATATCAGCCACAGTTCACAATTTAAAAACTAACTTATCATCTTGCAATTAAGCCACCTGTAACAATAATTTTGATACCAAAAAGCGCCATAAGAACAACTGGAGTAATTCTATTTCAAAATTTTGTTCCTTAAGAATTTTAGTGAAGCGTGTTTATTATTGAACTATCTAATACAGTGAATGCATTTATATTTTATTCGTGTACGTAATACAAACTAATTTCTCAATCTAATCACTCGATGTTACTGCAAGAACTTTGTTAAATATGTAAATATTTGTTCGCGGGGGAATTAACACTATTGAAATTGTAAAATTGAAGATTAAATGTGTCCAATCGAAGATCATTAGAATCAAAACTAAAGTTACTCAATTTTGTAACCTAGGAAGATAGGTCATATTGATATCATGTTGGCTTTATAGGTTGATATCATTAAGGAATTCGGTTCATATTTTCTTCTACTCTAACCACCATTACATTACGTGTCTAAAAATGGAGAATGATAGAAAGAGATATCATAGGTTAAAGTTGATGGTTGTTAAGGTGGTAGAAAAATGTCATCTCGTTTGGCACATGTATTAGAAACGCCATTTTTCAGCTGTCTTTGGCTGAAAAGTTGATTTTTATTTTATTAATTTCCTTTCCTATTTTATGTTTCATTTTATGTACGTGTACAAATCAATATTTCAAGTTTAATTTAAAAGTACGAGCACCAGTACATACAAAGATATGTCACTAATCTTATATCATTTCAATGAAGAATTTACGTTTTAATAGATCTTTTAACCTTTTTGATTCATTCCATATATTACTTAGTAATAGTAATGTAGATGTAAACCTGAAAATTAAACGACAGAATGGTCAAGATTATAATTATAACACAAACGGATGACCAAACAGAAGGGGACCAAATGCTCCTTTAGATACAGAGGCGTATCTGGGGGTAGCAAGTGGGCCGGTCCCGGGCCTAAACGGGCCAAATGGGCCGGTCCAAACGGCCTCGTTCCCGGTCTCGGGCCGGTCCCAAATTAAACGGGCCAAACGGTCCCCGACCAAATAGTTTTTTTGTAGGGACCGGCCCTAGACCGGGACCGGGACCGGGATCGTTTGGTCCTGGACTAAATGGTCCCGGCCCGCGGGCTAAATGGGCTAAGTGGGCAATGCTTTAGAGACAAAAGGATGTTAAAAAAAATATCTAAGGCAATGCTTTATAAATTTTATTTTTATTTAACATCCGGGAGCCCGGGGCAGTGGGGGAGGAACATATTGAGCACTAGATTCGTCACTCTTGGATTTTTTCTTATTTTTACCAAAACGTTTTTTTAAGGAAGCCATCTTAATTAATAAAGTAATAGAAAATAAATAAAACAAACAACTTGTTGAAAATTGATTATCGTTGAAGACTTCAATTCACCAACTTCACAATTATTTCACAAATTGTAACAATAAAGTAAGCAATAGTAGCAATTATAGAAGAAAATTAGAGAGAAATTGTGATAGATTGATGATTTTGTAAGAAAAATGAAAGAATGAAGGGGTATTTATAGTTGAAAATAGAGAAAAAGTGTAATTATAAAATGTTTGGGGTTAAAAACAAAGTTGGAGGGGGAGGGGGGAGGGGGTTAAATGGCTATTTTTGACAACTCAACGGCTATATTTTAAATTTAAAAAAAAATTAAAAATGTTAACCGTTGGGACCGTTTGGCCCGCTAAGGGACCGGTCCGGTCCCAGTCCCTGGCGGGCCAAATGGTCTCGGGCCTAGCGGGCCCAAAGCATAGGACCGGCCCAAGCCCATTAAAATCTATCCTAACAGTCCTGGCCCGTTTGGCCCGCGGTCCAGGGCCGGTTCGGAGCCTGGACCGGCCCACTTGCCAGCCTTAGGCGTATCTATGGGTTGAAACATCGTGCACCTGAATTTATGCTCCTCTCTATATACCATGTATAATAATGTTATATTTCTTAAAAATTGCTTAAATATACATGTGTGCACCCAAGCTCAAAGAGTCATATGGTTCAATAATTATTGGGTGTACCTTTACAGGTGAAGTCAGAGGTTCTCAGTTTGCAGGCATGTCTAGTGTCCCTTCTTGTGTTTTAATTAAGTATTTTTTTCTTTTTTTTTCAATTTGGTTTATTCACTCAAAATCTCCAAATCTAACACTTGAAATCCTTGATCTCCCTTTTATCATTGCAAATTTGTATAATTAAAACTAATAGCAATTGGATGGCGGAGCATGATTCGATGATCTTAGCATTTTTTATATGGAGTATAGGCATACATGTTAAAAATTATTAACTTATAAGAAAATTTTTAATTTTAACCTATAATTTTTAAATTGTAATAGATTCATTCTAAGAACCTGAAAGTTGAACCCGCCAAATATAAATTCTAAATTCAACTTTTTTGTAATAGAGCAGCAATCTTCTTGAAATTTTGAATCCGACTCTATTTAGACTAATGTCATCTTTCGTACTTAATAGGAATATCTCCTTTTCAGCTCTCTTTAGTTCCAGAATGGCGTGCGGCATATGGCACTCGGCTAATATTTTCTCTCTTTTTTTCTTTCTTATATGTAGCACGACTTGTCAAAGCCACCATTATTCAATGTCATAGCTCAATATGTTTCTAAAATTTTCCTTATATAAAGTAATATTTCATCAAATATATCATAACCTTAAATATATGCTATGGAAGGAGGTCTAGAAATTAAAGAAAAAGAAACAAGAAAGAGATACGCATATAGCTTAAATTTTTTGAATATTCAGTCCAAATCTTTAAAGAAATGAGTGGAATATATTAAATGGCTCGATCCAGAAATTCATAAAATCACTTTGAAACATTTACTGATTTACATACCTGATGTGGATGATATTGTATAGTAAAGGTGTACAAGTCGAATCGGAAAATCGCCCCAAATCGAAAAGTCAAACCAAACCGATTAAAATATCCGATTAGATTTGGTTTGGTTTGGTTGCTATTGAGTAAAAAAATCCAAACTAAACCGACATACAAATATATAATTTTTATATATACTTTTAAGACTTTTCATAGAATTTTCTTTAAAAAATGTCTAGAAATTGTGATGACCCAAAAGGTCATCTTATATTTTAGAACTCGAATTTGCGCTCTTAAATATTAAAAATCTCATTTGTATCTTTTTCGATTTGCGTGCACAGTCCGGGCAGGTTTTCGAAAAGTTATTATGTTGAAAATTGATGAAAATAAAAATTTATGCCTTAAAAGTTGATTTTTATTGACTTTGGTCAATATTTTTGGTAAACAGGCTCGAATCCATACTTTGATGGTCCTGATAGGTCCGTATCGAATTATGGGACCTGGGCATATGCCCGGAATCGAATTTGGAGGTCCCTAACTTGAGTTATGAATCTTTGATGAAAATTAAAAGTTTGAAAATTATTTATTTTTAAGAATTGATTAATATTTGGCATTGTTAGTATCGGGTTCGTATTTTGATTTCGGAGCCCGGTACAGGTTCATTATGATATTTAAGACATGTCTGTAAAATTTGGTGAGAAACGGAGTTGATTTGACGTGATTCGGACGTCCAGTTGAGAAAATAGAAATTTTAAAGTGTTCTCGAAAATTTTATTTGAATTGGTGTTAAATTTAGAGTTCTAGGTGTTATTTTGGAGATTTGATCGCGCGAGCAGGTCCGTATGATATTTTTAGACTTGTGTGCATGTTTGGTTTGGAGCCCCAAGGGCTCGTGTGAGTTTCGGATAGGCCACAGGTGTTTTGGATTTTGAAAATCTGATTTTTCTGCAGAATCTGTGTTGTGGCATGTCCTTCTTCGCGTTCGCGATGGCAGTCTCGCGAATGCGCAGAGTAAACTGCGCAGCTGAGGATTTCTTCTTCGCGAACGCGAAGGCTTGGTCGCGAACGCGAAGCGATGGGGGCGTTACCCTTCGGGAACGCGACAAGCCCATCGCGAACGCGCAGCGTTAAGCACTGGGGAGGGGGAGTCAGCCTTTTCTTCATCGCGAATGCGAGCAATGTCTCACGAACGCGAAGACCAGGGAAGGGTAACCTACGCGAACGTGAGCACCGCCTCGCGAACGCGAAGGCTTGGCAGGCCATACACTTTGCGAACGCGATAATGCTCTCGCGAACGCGATGAACACTGTCGCCTAGCACTTAACAAAATCCAAAACGGAATTTTTGCCAAAAAAACTCATTTTTCTCAAAAACGAAACGGTGAGGGGCGATTTTTCAAGAGTCATTCCTTCCCCAAATTATTGGTAAGTGATTCTAAACCATTTTCTTTTATTTACCCATTACATTTCTTGAATTTTCAACCTAAAATCTAGAGTTTTCATGGTAGAATTAGGGGTTAGGGTAGAAAATAGGAATTTCGGAAATTTGGGGATTTAGACCTCAATTTGGGGTCGGATTCCAAAACTAATTATATATTCGGGCTCGGGGGTGAATGGGTAAAAAGATTTTGGTCCGAACCTCGGGTTTTGACCAAGCGGGCCAGGGGTCGATTTTTCGACTCTTTGGAGGAAAAATTAGAAAATTTAATTTATGAAATATAATTGATTCCTTTAGCAATATTTGATATTATTGAGTCATTTTTGAATAGATACGAGTGGTTTGGAGGTGAATTCCAAATAAAAAGCTGTGATTGAGAATTAAGTGGCCTTCGGAGCGAGGTAAGTGTTGTGTCTAACCCTGACTTGAGGGAATTAGGAACCCTAGATTACTTGCTAAATGAAATTCCTGTGAGCGGTGTATATATGAGGTGACGAGTACTTACGCGCCTCCAATTTACCTGTTTTTCCATGTTTCTCAGTTTTTCTTATATTGTCTCATTCTTATGCCTAATTGATATGTGTTAAACTAGTGTTGTTTAATTTATCGTTCTTATCATGTTTACGGATTTTCTGGTGATAATTGAGTTTTTATTTCAAAGTTGAGATTGATGTTATGGAACCGAATGTTGAAGTAAGGTTTGTACTTGTTATTCTATCTCCCTATTGATATTTATGCATTGCATTATAGTAAGGGAGAGTGTTAATGTACGAAGGGTGATACCGTGCCATATTGTGAGTGTTAATGCACGAAGGGTAATGTCGTGCCATATTGTTAGTGTTAATGCACTAAGGGTGATGTCGTGCCATATTGTAAGTGTTAATGCACGAAGGATGATGTCGTGCCATATTGTGAGTGTTAATGCACGAAGGGTGATGTCGTGCCATGATATGAGAGTTAACGCACGAAGAGTGATGCCGTGCCGTTTTTATTAATTTTATGGTGAGATTGAGAGTAAAAGCACGAAGGGTGATGCCGTGCATTTTTCTTTACTGTATTCACTATTCCTGTTGATTCATGGTATATTTACTGCTCCGGTGATCATTCTATTGTAGTTCTTTATCTTGTATTCCCCTCACTATGTCTCCCCTCCCGACATTTTCTGTTTAGTTCTTCATTCCTGTTATTTGCGTATACACTGTTAAATTGTACAGGTTGATTGTAGGTGCCTTGCCTTAGCCTCGTCACTACTTCGTCGAGGTTAGGCTCAACACTTACCAGTACATGGGGTCGGTTGTACTGATGCTGCACTCTGCACTTTCTGTGTAGATTTTGATACCGGCTCAGGTTGATCGAGATTCGCTATTGGTCTGCTGTCCGAAGACTCAAGGTAGATCTGTCGGCGTTCACAGACCTTGAAGTCCCCGTCTATCTTTTTATGTCCTACTGTTTTCTTTCATTCAGACAGTTGTATTTCTTTCAGACTATTACTTGTAGTAAATTCTAGAATGCTCGTGAATTGTGACTTCTGATCCAAGTGGTAGTAATTAATACAGTTTTATGATATTTTGCACTTATTATATTTCATTTTAGTTAATTATTGTACTTTACTGAATGAAAATAAGGAATTGGTTTAATGATTCTCTAACGTTAGCTTGTCTGGCAAGTGAAATGTTAGGCGCCATCATGGTCCCATCGGTAAAAAATTTTGGGTCGTGACAGTTGGTATCAGATCACTAGGTTACATAGGTCTCACGAGTCACGAGCAAACTTAGTAGAGTCTGAAGGATTGGTATGGAGACGTCTGTACTTATCTCTCAGAGGCTATGAAGTTTAGGAACAATATCACTTCTTTTATTCCTTATCGTGCGGCATTGATTTTTTGCTTGAAACCTATATCTCGTATTCCTTTGTATCCACTCGTGTATGACATTGCGCACTCGGTATCAATTGTGCGTCGACGGTTCGTGATGCCGCAGATGAACTACGAGGGAGCCAGAGATGCTCAAACAATGCCTCAACGTATGATTCCGACTGAAGATGCGGACGTACAAAGAGATCACCCAGTGAATAATGTGGGGGGGGGGGTGCAACGTACCTTGGCATCTGGTTGATTTATACGAGTTGTGAAGGTTAGTATTGTGGACCATCGGACATGGTGAACTATGACTTCGCACCGAGTGGGGAGTCCACTATCAATGAATGGATTGTGGGGTCATGTGTTATATCAGTTTTGGCCTGAAATATATATAAGTGGTACTGAAAGGTTCCCCAAAAATTTACACATGTTTAAGGCCTGAGATTTTATAGAGGATAAGGTTGGTACTTGCGGTATGTCCGCCTACTTAATAATCATATACTTCAGTACCAAAGGAGTTAGAGAAATAACTTTAAATTTACAGAAGATCTACTCAGCGTGGACGTCATGGTTGCGGATTTTGGGATGCTTCGGAGGAAGTACAGTGGATGACGAGATTCTGGACTATGTGGTTTGTGCTAAGATTTGTCTGTATGGAGCTCTACTTTTGTGATCGTTGTGTATAAATAGGGGTAAGGGTTACCTCTGAGAAGAATCGAAGAGTATGTTAAGAAATGGGTCAGCTCAACAGTGTCGAGACAGCATAATAAAAGAATAAATTGGCCTTGGGAGAGATAATTCTCCACAGGTGTCTGTGGCAAGCCTATGAAGAGGGCAGACCAGACAATACAATACCACCCACTTGGCTCGGTTGTCAGAAATGCTTTTGAAGGAGTTTGTTTCCCTGACTCTCCGTAATGCATGGCGCATAGGGTTTGAATGATTGTGTTAGGTCACCATGACGGTGTCATAATATGCCATCAGGTTCAATAAGTTAGCCCGTCATATTCCTACTTTTCTTTCTACAGCCAGAGAGCGAGTCCACAGACTCTTTAAAGGACTTATTATGATTGTAAAATTTTGTATGACTCGGGAGCTACAGGCTGATACTTCATTTCCACTAGTGGTAGAAATTGCCAAGATATTAGAACGTGTTCGGGGTGAGGAAAAAGGAAACTAAGGAGACCAAGAAGTCTCGAGGTTCTGGGGGATTCAGTGGATTCTACTCTGCGAGTATAAATCATTATGGTGAGGGCTCGGGTAGTCGGCCAGCCCAGTTCGCACATCGGATTAATCGAGGTTCTCCAGTAAGTTCTTTTAATGCACCACTGACATAAGTGTCCTACAATAGTTATTCTAGTTATTTGGCACAGACTCAGTATGAGCAGCCAAACCCATAAATGGGTTGTTATGAATACGACGATACTAGGCACATCATGAAAAAAAAATCCCAAACTTGGGAGAGGCGTATTTCATCAAAGCACTCAGGTTACGTGCCCCATTACAGTTACTACACTACCCACGCGATCAGTTAAGGGTGGAGGACAGGCGGGTAGAAGGCGTCCTAGAGGTGGAGACCCAGCCGTTGTTATATTTGTTTTATGGTATGGTGGAGGTCGTTACATCAGATGGTGTCGTTATAGATACGATCTCGATTTAAAATAAAGGAATAATTTTCTTAACTTGATTCGGTTCTGAGTATCAAGACGATTCCTCCTATTGTGCTCCACTTATGAGTGGGCTTCGTAATTCTATAATCTACTTATGTGTCTACTTCTGTTAGGAGGTTTTATGGAGATAACTATACCAATCATTCCATGATGGACTCTAATAAGATCTGTGAGGCTAAAGGTGCCTTTCTGGTACTTATTCCGGTATGTTTTGATGTATTTCCGGATAATTAATTACAAATTGTAAATTATATGCCCTACCGGTATGGAGTTCATTATGTGTTGTGATTTTTGTTTAACGAAAGTTATTTAAAAGGAGAAAATGGAATGTTTCGATTGGCAAGATGTGCATATTACTTGTGATTCAGAACTGAGGCTGAGGTCCTCACATTTTAAAATAAATTGATATGTTTAAACCGGTCTATGAGCTGCGGTGGAAGTTATATAAGGACGAGATCCTTGTGATAAAAATTCTTGTGTTTAAATTCCCCCTTGTAAAATCAAATTTGTACTATAGTACTAATAGGGAGTCATGCCTGCTAGGCTTATTTGAAAAACTTTTGTATGAAATTCTCTGTGCATATTTGCCAAAATATTAAATTTTGTAATTATTGAGTTTTAACCTACGAGGTAGGTGCCTGCCCAGATGGCATTAAATATGACTCGTTAATTCGGGTAAATAATTATGAGGTCTTCATGCCTCGCATCTCGTTCTTAGTATTGTGAAGGTTTAAAACGAGTTTTTTGTTAACATGAGGTTAATTAACGATTCTGTAATTAATTATGAACAACTATTAAGACCAGATTGACCCAGAAGGGTGCCCCATTTAGATGGTCAAACGAATGTGAGTTGAGCTTTCAGAAGCTGAAGACCGCTTTGACTACAACGCTAGTGTTGGTATTACCCACAGGTTCAGGATTGTATACGGTATATTGTGATGCCTCTCATATTGGGCTTGGTATAGTATTAATGCAAGATGGAAAGGTAATTGAATATACGTCGCGGCAAGTGAAAGTTCACGAGAAGAATTATCCTGTTCATGACTTAGAACTGGAAGCCATCGTTCATGCACTAAAGATTTGGAGGTATTACCTCTACGGTGTCTCGTGTGAGGTATTTACTGATCTTCGTTGCCTTCAGTACCTGTTCAAACAAAAAGATCTTAATTTGATGCAGAGAAGATAGTTGGAGTTGTTGAAAGACTATGATATCACCATTTTATATCACCCCGGAAAGGCCAATGTGATGGTCGATGCTTTGAGTAGAAAGGCTGTGAGTATGAGCGGTCTTGCGTATATTCCGGTTGGTGAAAGGCCATTAGCTGCATATGTTCAGACTTTGGCTAACCAATTCGTGAGGTTAGATGTTTCAGAACCCAGTCGAGATCTAGCTTGCACAATGGCTCGGTCATCTTTATATGAACGCATCAGAGAGAGGCAGTATGATGGTCCTCGTTTACTTGTCCTTAAGGACACGGTGATGCCAAACAGGTTGTTGTGGCGGAAGATGGAGTTCTGCGAATGCAGGGTCGTATTTGTGTGCCTAATATGGATGGGCTTCGTGAATTAATTCTTGAAGAGGCACACAGTTCCATGTATTCTATTCATCCAGGTATCGCCAAAATGTATCAAGATTTTCGGCAACATTATTGGTGGAGGAGAATGAAAAAGGATATAGTTGCATATGTAGCTCGGTGTCTGAATTGTCAGCAAGTTAAGTACGAGCATCAGAGACCTGGTAGGTTGCTTTAGAAGTTAGAAATTCATGAATGGAAATGAGAGCGTATTACTATGGATTTTGTTGTTGGACTCCCACGGACTCAGAGAAAATTTGATGCAGTTTGGGGTCATTGTGGACAGGTTGACCAATTCAGCACATTTCATTCCAGTGGTAGCTACCTATTCTTCAGAAAGGTTAGCTGAAATTTTCATTCGTGAGATTGTCCGCCTTCAAGGTGTGCCAGTGTCTATCATTTCTGATCGAGGTACGCAGTTTACCTCGCACTTTTGGAGGGCAGTACAGTGTGAGTTAGGTACGCGGGTTGAGTTGAGCACAACATTTCATCCTCAGATGGACGAACAGTCCGAGCGTACTATTCAGATCTTGAAGGATACGCTCCGCGCCTGTGTTATTGACTTTGGAGGTTCTTGGGATCAGTTCTATCCATTAGCGGAGTTTGCCTACAATAACGGCTACCAGTCGAGCATTCAGACGGCTCCATATGAGGCATTATACGAAAGGCGATGTCGTTTGCCAGTTGACTAGTTTGAACCGGGAGAGGCTCGGTTATTGGGTACCGATTTGGTACAAGATGCCTTGGATAAGGTCAAGATTATTCAGGATCGACTTCGCACAGCTCAGTTTAGGCAAAAGAGTTATGCCGACCATAAAGTTCGTGATATTGCATTCATGGTTGGAGAAAGAATATTGCTTCGGGTATTGCCCATGAAGGGTGTTATGAGATTTGGGAAGAAGGGCAAGTTGAGCCCTAGGTATATCGGGCCATTTGAGATCCTCAAGAGAGTGGAGGAGGTAGCTTATCGACTTGCGTTACCTTCAAGGTTATCCTCAGTTCATCCGGTATTCCATGTGTCTATGCTACGAAAATATCATGGTGACCCGTCCCACGTGTTAGATTTTAGCTCTGTCTAGTTGGATAAGGATTTGACTTACGAGGAGGAGCCGGTGGCCATTCTAGACCGGCAAGTTCGTCAGTTGAGGTCAAAGAGTTACCCTTCAGTTCGAGTGCAGTGGAGAGGTCAGCCTATTGAGGTAGCTACTTGGGAGTCCGAGTCCGATATGCGGAGTAGATATCCCCACCTTTTTACCATCTCAGGTATTTTTCTATGTCCGTTCGAGGACGAACGGTTGTTTTAGAGGTGGAGAATATGATGACCCAAAAGATCATCTTATATTTTAGAACTCGAATCTGCGCTCTTAAACCTTAAAAATCTCATTTTTTTTCCCTTCTCGATTTGTGTGCGCAGTCCGGGCAGGTTTTCGAAAAGTTTTTATGTTGAAAATTGATGAATATAAGAATTTATGCCTTAAAAGTTAATTTTTATTGACTTCGGTCAATATTTTTGGTAAACGGTCCCGGATCCGTGCTTTGGCGATCCCGGTAGGTCCGTATCGAATTATGGGACCTGGGCGTATGCCCGGAATCGAATTTGGAGGTCCCTAGCTTGAGTTATGAATCTTTGATGAAAATTAAAAGTTTAAAAATTATTCGTTTTTAAGAATTGATTGATATTTGACATTATTTGTATCGGGTCCGTATTTTGGTTCTGGAGTCCGGTACAGGTTCACTATAATATTTAAAACAAGTCTGTGAAATTTGGCGGGAAACGAAGTTGATTTGACGTGATTCGGACGTCCAGTTGAGAAAATAAAAATTTTAAAGTGTTCTTGAGAATTTCATTTGAATTGGTGCTAAATTTAGAGTTCTAGGTGTTATTTTGGCGATTTGATTGTGCGAGCAAGTCCATATGATATTTTTAGACTTGTGTGCATGTTTGGTTTGGAGCCCTGAATTGTTGGTAAGTGATTCTAAACTATTTTCTTTGAGTTACCCATTACATATCTTGAATTTTCAACCTAAAATCTAGAGTTTTCATGATAGAATTAGGGGTTAGAGTAGGAAATAGGAATTTCGGGAATTTGGGAATTTAGACCTCAACTTGAGGTCGGATTCCAAAACTAATTACATATTCGGGCTCGGGGGTGAATGGATAAAAATATTTTGGTCCAAACCTCGAATTTTGACCAAGCGGGCCTGGGGTCGATTTTTCGACTCTTTGGAGAAAAAATTGGAAAATTTAATTTATGAAATATCATTGATTCCTTTAGCAATATTTGATATTATTGAGTCATTTTTGAATAGATACGAGTGGTTTGGAGGTGAATTCCAAAAGAAAAGTTGTGATTGAGAATTAAGTGGCCTTCGGAGCGAGGTAAGTGTTGTATCTAACCCTGACTTGAGGGAATTAGGAACCCTAGATTACTTGCTAAATGAAATTCCTGTGAGCGGTGTATATGTGAGGTGACGAGTACTTATGCGCCGCCAATTTACTTGTTTTTTCATGTTTCTCAGTTTTTCTTATATTGTCTCATTCCTATGCCTAATTGCTATGTGTTAAACTAGTGTTGTTCAATTTATCATTCTGATCATGTTTACGAATTTTCTGGTGATAATTGAGTTTTTATTTCAAAGTTGAGATTGATGTTATGGAACCAAATGTTAAAGTAAGGTTTGTACTTGTTATTCTATCTCCCTGTTGATATTTATGCATTACATTGTGGTAAGGGAGAGTGTTAATGCACGAAGGGTAATGTCGTGCCATATTGTTAGTGTTAATGCACTAAGGGTGATGTCGTGCCATATTGTAAGTGTTAATGCACGAAGGATGATGTCGTGCCATATTGTGAGTGTTAATGCACGAAGGGTGATGTCGTGCCATGATATGAGAGTTAACGCACGAAGAGTGATGCCGTGCCGTTTTTATTAATTTTATGGTGAGATTGAGAGTAAAAGCACGAAGGGTGATGCCGTGCATTTTTCTTTACTGTATTCACTATTCCTGTTGATTCATGGTATATTGACTGCTCCGGTGATCATTTTGTTGTAGTTCTTTATCTTGTATTCCCCTCAGTATGTCTCCCCTCCCGACATTTCCTATTTAGTTCTTCATTCCTGTTATTTAAGTATACACTGTTAAATTGTGCAGGTTGATTGTAGGTGCCTTGCCTTTGCCTCGTCACTATTTCATCGAGGTTAGGCTCGACACTTACCAGTACATGGGATCGGTTGTACTGATGCTGCACTCTGCACTTTCTGTGCAGATTTTGATACCGGCTCAGGTTGATCGAGATTTGCTATTAGTCCGCTGTCCGGAGACTCAAGGTAGATCTGTCTCACAAACCTTGAAGTCCCCGTCTATCTTTTTATGTCCTATTCTTTTCTTTCATTCAGACAGTTGTATTTCTTTCAGACTATTACTTATAGTAAATTTTAGAATGGTCGTGAATTATGACACCAGATCCGGATGGTAGTAATTAATACAGTTTTATGATATTCTGCACTTATTATATTTTATTTTACTTAATTATTGTTATTTACTGAATGGAAATAAGGAATTGGTTTAATGATTCTCTAACGTTGGCTTGCCTGGCAAGTAAAATATTTGGCGCCATCATGGTCCCATCGGTGAAAAATTTCTGGTCGTGACAGAAATATTTGTGATTCTCTTATGGGATGTAATATTTAGTTAAATATGAAGTGCTCTATTTTTATTAACTTTAAATAATAGGTTGTATGATTACTTTTTTATCAAGTATTAGTGAAATGCGTCAATCTCTTTGTTCTTCCATATTCATATGTCAAGATCTATTAAATTCTTATATCTTTTTTCGGATTTGAAGTGCTATATATTTCGATAATTTAAAATTAAATAGAACATATCATTATATAGGTATCATATTGATTTTTATGTTTAATTATTAAATTCAGTTAATCTTGAAAGTGTATATCAACGAAAAATTATTGCGAGACGACTAAAAAATAACTATGATATATTACTAAGAAAATTCTCTCATAAGAATATGTTAATAGATCGTATTTATGTCAACCTATTCAATTTTTATTAAATATATATTTGCTTATCAAAAATTTAACAAAGTAAGATTAAAATAATATTCATATAACAAAAAAAAATCGAAAAATCCGACAAAAACGAACCAATCCAAACCGATATAGTTGGTTTGGTTTGATTTTGATAAAAATTGAACTAACTCGGTCCATGAACACCCTTATTGCATAGCAAAGGATTTCACACATGCAGCTCTCCATGCATTAATGATTTTGTTGCGTTTTATATTGCTGAAGTACTTCTAAGAGCTGTAGCCTGTACTTTAATGCTGCTTGCCACTTTGACTCATTGTTCCATGGTCAGAAATTGAACTACCTAAAGAATGTCACAGTCGACGGAATGGCATTGATCATACGAATTTCATTTTCCCTTCTCTTCTGGTCTTTGCTTTCAATATGAAAAGGAAGAAGCATTTAGTGCACAACAAAGGCTACGACCGAAAAATTCTGACTCTAGAAATTATCATTGTCATCAATAAACCCAACCTAAGTTGTGCGCCTAATTAATATCATGGGGAGAAACCAATTAAATCTGTTGAAGTTGAAAAAGACTTGTATATGCTCGCTGTGTTTATCCTCCATGTCTGCTTGTAGAAATTATTAGACAATTCTATCAGATGGAATTAATACCAGAGGTTCCCATGGTTAACTGTAGCTATAAAACAATTTTTATTCATCACTCGAATTTAAGTCTCTTACAACAATAGCAAGAAGCTAAAATGGAAGTTCAATTATTTATTTATTTATTGGCAGTTTGGCTCCAAGAAAGGAGAGGGAAAAGGAAAGGAAAGTGAAGCCAGTTTCCATCAGCTAGAGTCGTGCTAATTTTCTAGTTTGGATATTTTGGTTTCATATTATATCAACTTTAATCTACTTTTCAATGTAAGGCTAAAAGCAAGCGGAATCAGTGGACACAAGATAACGAGTAGATGGATCACAAGTAGAAATTCTAACTCTCAATGGGACCATACTGCTAGAAATTAAGAGATCATTTTGTTACCACTTACTAATATAATGATGTTTACTTGCATAAACTGCAGAAGATTTCATTGAACTACAAACTGCATGCTTTTAAGTAGTAAAGTATTTGGTATAAATTGGAAATTTGAACCTAAATATTGCACGATGGAGTTGCAAGTTGCAACCGTGATGATGCAAATCTAATTTCATATTGTATTAAACAATTAGCTATACAAAAATATTGGTTAAAAACAGTGCTAAAGTTGCTCTTAATTATTTTAATCTGGACGCACTTCCTGGGAATTGAACGCCAATTTTCTATTTCTTTCCGTCAAGGTTGAGAATGAGATCTTAATAAGTTGAAAATTATATAGTCAATAACTAACCTTTTGTCTCTAACCTTCATATTATCCATTGTCACATCCATATATACCAATAAAGAAAATGAAAAGATAGAGAAAACCCCTCCTTTGTTTAGTCTCGAGAAAGTCTTTATACGCTAGTTGAGTTTGGTTCAGTTTGACTGGTATATTTATTCGCATTTGCCACTTAGACCAACTTTCGTTAATTTTCTTCATCTCTTTTGCTTTTCACAAGTCTCATTTCCGAATTACCGAATAGTACATCTGAGTATGGATTATTAGTATGCAGTAATAACTAACATAATATATAGTTATTATTTGGTATAACTAAGTTCATAAAAAAAAATTGAAAATGATCTAGAACGAGTAACTCCTGCTTCTGTTATCGCGACTTATAAATCCGTAGGTAATTATAATTCATTCGATTTTCTTAAACACGTTTAAATCAATTATTTAATCTATGACCCACTTATTTAAACATATTAACTAACTCCAAACTTAACGTATATAAAAGACATAAACAGAACCTCAGGACTGGGTGTTTAAATTCTAATTATCACTGAGGGGCCAAAGTTTTCAAATACACTTCATCAACAGTAAGAGGTCCACATCAAATGCGAAAAGCACAAACACGAAATTAATTGTAGTAATAAGGAACTCAGCTAGGTTTTCATTCTTTTATAATAAATAAAATTTAGAAGTCCTCTAAAGGTAAATAGATTCCTTTCATCCATTTCCTATGTTGAGGAACTATTCTAATGTTCAGAATAGTATTTTGAGAAAGAAAAAACACATTCACCTTCTGTAACAACTACGCCTACAAAAGGCAGTTAGCTTGATGCTTAATCTTTGCTAGATTATAAGAAAAGCAGAACAGGAAAGGAACTACAACCGCAATCTAAAAGATAAAAGACTGCAAATGGATTAATTTCAGGGGCAAAGTTTTAACCAAATGCCATAGACCACCACAAGACAGCTTGTCGATATCACAACCCAACTTTACCCTTCACAGCTGCAGTTGGTGTTGAAATTTGCTGGAACTGAGGTCAGGTGAATGTGGATAATATGTTGTTCCTAGAGAAGCTAGAACTGAGAAAGGCAATGGCACCGCTCAATGCACAAGAGCAACAGGAATTAGAGACCAATGAAATAAACTACATTCAGCAAATAAAATGCTCTACTATAAGCCTCAACAGATCATGTCATCTTGTTTTGCAAATTGAACACTTCTTCTAGTAAGCTCATATGTGTCGAACATCTGAGTCAACCTAGAGAAGAGGGGAAACAGGTGCACAGATATATGTAAAACTAGTATAAATTCGGACGATGAAAAGTGATTCAAGAAACAGCATAACCGATTATAGTTGCATCAACAATTAGCACCATCATCACCTATTTTAATCTACAAGTAGATTTTGATGTTCCAGTACATTTGTTAAGCTAGTTCAGGAATAAAAAATTGGAGAAAATGAGGTTCATTCACCAAATCCATAAAGCAACAAGGCCACCTATAACATAGATCAGAACAAGAGAAAAACTTACAAGCAACCAAAGAAGACTGCTTCACCTAATGGCAAGTCAACTAGTAGAAACAGATGACGCACACTGCAAGTTTTTGAGCTCAGCTTCTACCTTCTTCACATCAAAGTAATCCTGAAGTGCTGTCATCTTAATCTTGTTGCATTTCAAGCTTTTAATTGCATCCGCGGTGGCCAAAGCCCCTGCAACTGTAGTTATTACAGGTATCTTGTACGCGAGAGCCATCCTTCTCAGCTTCCGGCCATCAATCTGATCAAGTGTGTCCCCTGAACTTGTGATCACCATCAACTGAATCTGCCCATTGGCAATGAGATCCGCAGCATGTGGCCGCCCTTCATGCATTTTAAGCACTCGTTCCACTGGCATGCCTTCTAATTCAAGTACACGTGCAGTTCCAGAAGTTGCAATGATTTGAAATCCAATCCCCAAAAAGGCTCGAGCAATTGTGGTAAGTTGAGGTTTTGTCAATTCATTTAAACTGAGGAATAGAGTGCCCGAAAGTGGCATTTTCTGTCCAGCAGCAATTTGTGCTTTGGCAAATGCAATTGATGACTCATAGTGAATACCCATTACCTCACCAGTGCTGCGCATCTCAGGACCAAGAAGCACATCACATCCTTGGAATTTCTCAAATGGAAGAACAGCTTCTTTAACTGATACATGTCTTGGGATAACCTCCTTGGTGAAGTTTAGGTCATGTAGTGATTTACCTGACATAACTAGAGAAGCGTATTTAGCCAATGGGTGCCCAATCGCCTTGGAAACAAAAGGAACCGTCCGTGATGCACGGGGGTTAGCCTCAAGCAAGAACACCTCACCAGAAGCACTGATGGCATATTGACAATTCATGAGGCCACACACATTTAGCCTCTTTGCTAATTTCGTAGTCCACGACCTAATAGTTTCCAAGCATGAATCAGAAATTGTTTGTGTAGGAAGCATGCACGCTGAGTCACCTGAATGAACCCCAGCCTGCTCAATGTGCTCCATTATTCCACCGATGACCACATTACCATGCAAATCAGCAAGTGCATCAATATCAATCTCTACAGCATCGGTTAAATACTTGTCAATCAGGACAGGGCGCTCCGGATCTACCTTAACAGCATTTTCAAGGTATGTCACTAATTTGTCATTGTTGTAAACTATCTCCATTGCCCGGCCACCTAAGACATAAGAGGGCCGGACGACAACAGGATATCCCACTTCTGTCGCGATGGCAACGGCATCCTTTTCGCTTTTTGCGATACCCCCTTTTGGCTGCACAATCTGTAGTTCATTCAGGATGGCGTTGAACCTCTCCCTATCTTCAGCTGCATCAATGGAATCAGGTGATGTACCCCAAATGCGAACAAAGCCAGCTCCACTTCTGGTCTTAGGCCTTCGCTCATCCAAGTAATTCTGAATTGGAAGAGCCAGTTTCAATGGGGTTTGACCTCCAAATTGCACAATGATACCATCAGGTCCTTCCAAGTCGATGATATTAAGAACATCCTCGACTGTCAGAGGCTCAAAGTAGAGACGATCACTTGTGTCGTAATCTGTAGAAACTGTCTCAGGATTGGAATTCATCATAATTGTTTCATAGCCTGCGTCCTGTATAAACCAAAAAAAAAAAATCAAGGTTGGAAACCAACATAGGAGCAAAGTAGTAACCTTAAAATGCCAACTATGAGAATTAAGACAGAACAAAAGACCAATATATTATTTTTCAAATACTTCATATGCGAAGACAAAAACTATGATTTTTCTATTTTCTGCATTGTGCAATCAGAAGTTCATCATTCTAAAAAGGTGAAAATCCATTCAACCAATGTTATATTTCTTATTGGAGCCATGCTATTGGAGTCTTCCATATTAAAAGGAACCTGTAGATCATGCCATTCATTTCCCAGAATTTATCGACTTTTGGATTTCAGTAGTATTGCAGAATAATCAGATAATTTGAATCATTATATGGAAGAAACCTTATCAGAACGTAAACCTCTATCAAATTCTGATCAAGTTATTCATTGGCAGTTGAAGAAGTATACCATAAAAGGCAATGCAGCAAAATTTAGACTCTAAATCAATCATCAAGAAACACAAACCTGAAGGGCAAAGGATGTATGACAGCAACAATAATCAAACTCAATACCCTGTCCAATTCGATTTGGTCCACCACCTAAAATCAACACTTTCTTCCTACCTGTAGGAGCTGATTCACACTCAATGTCATAAGATGAATACATATAAGGTGTATCAGCCTCAAATTCTGCAGCACATGTATCAACTCGTTTATATGCTGGTTTCACACCCAAAGACAAACGCCTTGACCGAACCTCCTCCTCACTGGACTTTGTCGCAAAAGCTATCTGTCTGTCACTAAACCCTCTCTTTTTCACTTCATAGAAGTCATCCTTTCTTAAGTCCGACAAACTGCGAGCCAGAAGGAATTGCTCCACATTTACAAGCTCCCTTAGCTGAGTGAGGAACCATTTGTCTATGTAACTGAGCTCAAAGATGTCATCTACCTTCATCCCCCTCTTCATTGCAGCATATACCGCATGGATGCGATCAGGATTAGGAACCCGAAGACTATACTTCAATTTGTCCCAATCCCAGTCCAATTCCTTAACCTGGGTACAGCCCCATCCGGAATAACCACATTCTAGAGACCGCACTGCTTTTTGGAAGGATTCTTGGAATGTGCGACCTACTGCCATGGACTCACCGACAGACTTCATCTGAGTTGTCAATATGGCCTCAGATCCAGGGAATTTCTCAAATGCAAATCTAGGTATCTGCAAAATGTACATTGTTTAGACAACTAACTGTGAATGTATAAATAATGGAGTTCGAAATAAAAAAACAGCAATTTACGTCATCTTCATATCATGAAATAATAAAAAATGCCAATTAAAGTATTATCCCACAACCAGGTTTTGAAATATTGTGTCAAGATTGTAACAACGCTGCATACACTCTCTTGTAAAATACTTGCCAGCAGCAATAAGAATACTACGATAATTCAAAGAACAAATATAGGAATCAAGCTGATGACAGAGATGCCAGGGTTCATTTCCGTTGGCAAGAATCATATGTTCCTGTTTCTTTATCCTATCCAGTCTCTACACAACCCAGGTCGAAAAATTAGCCATATTTTGGTCATAGCTGGGACCAAATAATTCATTGTACCAAAGAAAAAAGGGTGGTGAATATTCTGGTTGTCAAGTTACACTAGCATGTTTTAGAGATGATTATGTCTCAAGGCCATAAATAGACACCTTAGTAGAAACAAGATACCATTCTTACTCCTATATAACTGAATTGAGACAACCGAATGAATATTATCGCATTCTTTTATAAGTAACAGCTCATAAAATTTCTAGGGAGAAAATTAACACATAAGAGAAACATACTACACACAAGGCGATCGGAATTTAAGAGCAGCAATAAAGTTAAAGATAAAGATACTTGCCTTTGTAACTACATAATCTATGGATGGCTCAAAACTAGCTGGAGTCTTCTTTGTGATATCGTTAGGAATCTGATCCAGAGAGTATCCCACTGATAGCTTAGCAGCCATCTTAGCTATTGGAAAGCCAGTAGCTTTTGAGGCTAAAGCTGAAGACCTCGAAACTCTAGGATTCATTTCAATTACCATGACTTCACCATCAACTGGATTTACAGCAAACTGTACATTAGAACCACCACACTCAACTCCGATTTCCCTGATGATGGCAATCGAATAATCCCTAAGTCGTTGATACTCTTTATCTGTCAAAGTCTGAGCAGGAGCCACAGTGATGGAGTCCCCCGTATGAACTCCCATAGGATCAATATTCTCAATTGAACAAATGATAACCACATTGTCGGCCAAATCTCTCATAACCTCAAGCTCGTATTCTTTCCAACCTAACAAAGACTTCTCAACCAAAACTTGTGATGTCAAACTAGCTGCTAACCCCGACTTACATATCGCCTCGAATTCCTCCCTGTTATAAGCAATTCCACCACCAGTCCCACCTAATGTGAAAGCTGGCCTTATAATCAATGGAAACTCCCCGATTTCACCGGCTATCTCGATACACTCCTCCAAAGTATTTCCAATGCCTGAAGGTGGAGTCTTTATCCCAATATTCTTCATTGCCTGCTTAAACAAATCCCTATCCTCCGCCTTCTTTATGGCACCAAGCTTCGCCCCAATCAACTCGACCCCATACTTATCCAGCACCCCACTCTCCGCCAACGCTACAGCTAAATTAAGAGCAGTTTGGCCACCCATTGTAGGCAACAATGCATCAGGCCTCTCTCTCTCTAAGACTTGCTCCACAAGTTCAGGTGTCATTGGCTCAATATAAGTCCTGTCTGCCATCTCAGGGTCAGTCATAATCGTTGCAGGGTTCGAATTAATCAGTATAACCTCATACCCTTCTTCCCTGAGAGCCTTACAAGCTTGAGTACCTGAATAATCAAACTCACAAGCTTGTCCTATCACTATTGGCCCTGCACCCAGTATCAAAATCTTCTTTATATCTGTTCTTTTACCCAATTTCTGCTGCTTCCCCTTTTGAACAACAGAATCATTACTGGGGCTTTGCTCATTGACAATCGAAAAATTCACCCTTTTGCGCAAATGGGTGTGACCCAAAACGGATGGCCGAGATTGGAGGTGCAGAAAAGAGGAGCTTTTGTAAACTGCAGCTTTTGATGAATATAATGGGAAAAGGTGGGTTCTTGATGAATATATTTTGGAAGGAGGAAGAACAGAGGAAGAAGATGAAGACATGAGCCTATATGCAGCATTTTCACAGTGATTCATACAATAACCCATCTTCATTGAGCTTTTTCAAACAGTGTGAAGCAAATTGATTAGGGTTCTGTAGAAGATTTTAGAGGAGGTGAGCTTTTCAGAGGAGAGTGGAGCGGGGAGAGATGCTGGTTTCAGGTGAGGCTAGGGTTTTAGAACTCTTATACAGGTCGTGGATTATGAATTACTAGGTACGGATTTTAACCCAAAAAAAGGCTTAACTTCAACCATATTACTACTATTATGGGAAAATAACGATTTTATTGCTTTATTCCAATTTTGATCCTTAAGTTATTCAACATTGGACGTTTATCTGGGTGGACGTTCGGAAAGTTCGGATTGCATATGAAAATTTTGGTTTGGATTTTCGGTTTTCGGATTGAAATAATGACAATCCAAATCCAATTCAAATAAGTTCGGATTGGATCGGGTTTTTAAGTTCGGTTTCGGATTAATTAATTTGAATATTTTGGATTTTCAGTTTTGAGCTTATATGTTGAGAAGTTTCTTCTTTTTATAAAAATAAATATCCAAATGAGTACTCATGTTAAATTGCCTGAAAAGTTACTCATTCTCACCGCAATTATCCAAATGAAATATTCAAAATAATGAATTTATTTTTAAAAATATAATAGAGACATTAATACGGCCGATAAGAAGTAAAAATAGTAAAACCATGTCCAAATAAAAAGTATTCTCACAGTAACTTAGTAATTAATATTAAATAAATGAGACAATATCTAATGGGTAGGGTATTGAACTTATTACTATTGACATATGGATAATGAACTAAATATAAAGTATAAGAAATTCGGGTTTTCGGATATCCAAAATTCGAAGTGCCAAATCCAATATCCAATCCGAAATTCAAAAATTTTAAAAATTAAATCCAAAATCCAATCCATAATCCGAAAATCTAAACCAAAAATTCAAAAAAATCGGATTTCGATTTGGATTTCGGGTTTGCGCAAACTATGCCCACCTCTACGTTTAATCTCGGGTTGAATTGAATGTGCGCTTTTAATCTCAAAAATATTTGCTCTCTTTTTAATTAAAAAATGTGAACAAAAATCTCAACAAGATATTTGCTTACTTTCTTGCATTTCCTAAAATTAAACACATCTAAAATTCTATTTGTGATTTTATTTTTTCTTTTAGTCATTCGATTTTAATATATTTAGCTACGAACATACCTCGTGTTTCAAAAACTAAACACTTAACATTCTTATTAAATGAAAATATTATTCATACTAATATGTGTATAGGATTTTTGTATAGGAGAGTGCAAGTATTTGATAGAAAATACATGAGATATATCTTTAATTAAGTCATATTACACGAGTGATTGTATAATTTGGTATGTGAAATGAAGAGAAAAAGTTCAAAATCATACATTATCTTTAATTTTATACTCAAAGTCATATATATTCTTTCACATGGAGTACTAATAGTCCATTTACTTTAACATAGTGGTGCATATTTAATCAAAACCTTAAACGCCGTTAGTTTTTTAACAGAGGCCTGTCACATAATTTTTGTTCCCTCCAAACGAATAGCAATTATATCTATCTAAAGAAAGTCATTTATATTCTTGCTTACCCAAAAGAAAGAAAGATAACGGGTGCAGTGCTGAATCTTTTATTGGAGAACATGTTGCAGACGATAAGTTAAAACGTGAAGCTAATTGCTAGTGCAAAGGGAGAGCTTGAACATTTGGTGAAAAAAAAGTTTAAAACGTCAATGTTTTCGTAGCTATAAAGGATGCTGCGAAAACTCAAAGCAACATCAAGCACTGGAAGAAGTTTGTCAGAAAAACTCATATTAATATAGTATACAAAACTGAGGATATCTATCAATCTTGATAAGCTCTTGGTTCAAGCGACGCTGCACGCTAGAGAAAAATAAAATTAAAAGAATATTGATTATTCCCAACACAGTCAAAGAGCTCGAAAATCAGGTGAGAACCGTCATTGAAAAGGTGATGAAACTTTGTGAAGAAAACGTCGGCAATATTTCGGATTTTCCAAAAGTCAACTTGGTTTTCATAAAATTCGGCTCCTTCCTTGTATTACTCTCTTGGCAAAAAACGAATGGAAGAATGGTAGCTAATCAGTTGTAGGGAATAAAGAAGTTTCCGTAAAAAAATTAATGGTATTTAGGGTTATGACTAAAAGTGCACTATTTTGTTAAAATAAATGGACTATCGATGCTATATGTGAAAGAATATGTATGAATTTGAATGTGAAGCTAAAGATAATGTATAATTTTGAACTTTTTCCTAAAATGAATGTAAATAACTTTTTTCAATGACTTGAAAGTTAAAAATATCATAGTGCATCAATTCTGGTGCAGGTACATTTTTTTTTCTGTATGATGTGCTAAACTTCAAAAGGCAATGTGAGAATTTAGACATGATTGGTACTTGATCTAGGCCAAACCCATATCACAATTAAGTAATGAGGCGGTCGATACAATAATAAACCCAACGAAGATCGGGATCGAATCCTCATGGAGTTAGAATATGGGATTAGGAGTATATCTAAGTTAATTGCAAGTTTTGGCTTCAATTACACCTTCACAACTTGATTGGTGTTCTACTTCTACCTTACTCTATTGTTTGCAAGTATAAAACTAAGCACAATATTTTTTATTTTGAATTTTTCAAATGATTAAAAGGGACTAGGGTCGTGACTTCTACCTAGTTGGTTATCTAAGGGTTATAAACTCCAGGGCAAGTTTGATTAGTTGGGGTCGTGATGTAGCAATCACATCCGGGTACTCACTCTATACCTCTTGGTAGTTTAAGTGATTTTGCTCAATTTGGCTTTCTCAAGTCCAATTGGGTATTTGCACTATACAAGTGATATTAGCTCAAGTCGGGTATTACTATCTCTAGGTTTAACTCTTTAATTATGGCTATCAATTTCTTGAGTTCACCCAATTTCTTGTTAGCCAAGTTTTTCTAGACTTAGTCTCTTTTTCTCAAGTAAAGGCTAAGTCAAATAGGCATGAATCAATATTTGCAACCATTGATTCTAGGGCTCAATCATGAACAAGGCTAAATGTCACTAACCCAATCAAAAATAAGCCCTAAATTAAACACCCATCAAATACCCACACTAGGGTTGGTGTCATGACCCAAGTCGATGGGTCGGGCCGCGATGGACACCCGGTACCTTACTCAACCGAGTACCGACGTAACGTATCTTTATTATTACATCATCATATACACGTGACATACGGGCCTAATAGGCCAACAACATCATTTATAAACTCAAAACATAGGCCGACAAGGCCGTACAATCTTTCACGTACACGGCATATGTCTACAAGCCTCTAAGAGTACATAATCATAAAGGTCGGGACAGGGCCATGCCATACTAATCAGTACATGTCCCAATCATACTGACCACATAAGCAACTCCGGAACAAATGGAGTACACCAACATCTTCCGCTGAGCTGATCGCCTACTTGGAGGACTCTCGACCTGTCTATCGAGACCTGCGGGCATGAAACGCAGTGTCCCCAGAAAAAAGGGACGTCAGTACATATAATATACCGAGTATATAAGGAATGAAAATCAGTATATACTAGACATGAGAGAAACATGGAGTAAAAGACTCGACATGTACGTCTGCATAGCTCTGTGAATCATTTCATTTTTATAATGTCATGCATATGCGTATAAATGTCATATCATGCATTTGTATATGCGTTCATAAGATCATCAAGCCTCTAAGGGCATCCCATCATATCATTTCAGCCACTATGGGCAAATCATCAACGTATACCAGCTTATCAGGTGGTGGTGCGTATATAACGCTATAACCTTTTTTCATATCCCATATACATATATATATATATATATATATATATATATATATATATATACGCGTATATAATGCCATCTGGTCATGTGTCAATATAAATGAATGCAATGCATGATAAGTACGTCAATAAAATCTTTCGGAGTGTCATAAGACCATTATGCCTCTCATTAATATCATGAAATAGATGTTATCAACTTACGTATTTTTTGAGACCCATGAAAAGACGATAGAATAATAAGACTTATGGGAGAATAAGAATATACACATCTCTAGCATTTCTATGAATAGAGTAATTTATGGAAATTGTGCATTTACTCGTTTCGTTTGTGTCGTATAGATAATGCCAAAAAAAAAAAGAACGGATAGCCTTAACATACCCGATTTGATTCTCTTGTCAATCTTCTAACACACGTTAATTGCGACAAAATACGGAGAAAATCGTATGAAAATCTCGAAACAATCACGTTGCTATGCAAAGAAAATTTTGGTTGAAACTTTTCCTTAAGAACTTAGCAACAATGTTGCTATTTGGAAAATGAATTAACATTGTTATGTTATTAGAAAGTGATTTGTATAGTAACGTTCTTGGCTGAGACTCTCTAAGAGGTTAGAAAGATATGTAACTCTTTCTTAAGAATGAATGTATTAAGAATGGACTTTTAACTCTTTTCTTGAAAGTGGATGTGTGACTCACGTTTTAGACTTTGCCACATAATAGTATGACTTTAAGAGTCATCTAAATATTATGGGAGGGGCTGCCACGTTTTTCCCTCTTAAAGTTATCCAAATTATTAATAATTTATTATTCTCCCACTAACCAATAATTACCCACTTATCCACATAATTAGGAATTATCTCAAATTACTTAAAATACTATTCAGTTTTAACATACCTTATACATCTTACTATCATGGTCACGTAGTACCTTGTATGACACTAATCCATAAATACTGGGTATTATAGTTCGGACCATATTTTTTTTCCAAATCGACAATCTTCAACGAAACTCGTTATCTTTGATTCGTTCACCCTTTAACCTTCACGGAACTTTACTTATCGCGTGTTATAAGTAGCATAAATGCTTATAACCTCAAAAATAATCTCATCTCCGAGTCTACATCGATTAACTTACGATGAAGCTTTTACGTACGAAAATGCAGGATGTAATATCTCATTTTCGAGCTTTCATCAATTTACTTATGGCATATTTTTACGTACGAAAATATGGGGTGTAATATCATTCCCCTCTTTAGAACATTCGTCCTCGAATGTTAACTGATGCACTTATCATTCTCACAACCCATAGCTTTTGCGAATACTTTAATATTCTTCTAGCCATGTAGGCAACTGTTCTTTGAATAAATCCAAAGTCTAGGGTATTCCCCCCTTTAGTCCTCTTTCTCATACCATGACTTGCCATGATTTGTGGTCGAGATCTTTCCAATCTCGTAACTATTGCTACCTCCTGTCATGCAGTATGTATGACTCTAACTTTGTAAATGAGCCTATGCGACTCTTCTCTTCTTTTCCTTCCAGGCTTTAGCCAATCTCTAGGCCTCACTTTGTAAACATATACAAAGCTTGACAAGATGTCCCTCTGGGCATCTATAGGTATACTTGAAGTTCTTTGCTCGGTACCCTTTTTTTTGAAATTACGAATATTGCTATATCTTATTTCATAGGTCTGCTTATCCGTTCGTATGACTCTACCGCATCTAGGTTGGTCATACTATACCATAATTCTTACTTTGATTTATCGTTACTGAGGTATGTTAATGAACTCCATGTTACTTTCGTTACTTATCCCATATGTATAAATCTAAATCCTTTAATGCTTCCTCACTACTTGTTCATCTTAAGAATGACGGCCTAATCTCACCTCATACTTTGTGACTTGTGTCCATCCATTGTTGATTCACCTCAATATTGATCTATCATCTGCCACTGCTAACTTGATCTCTTATGTAACACTGCCGCTAGTGCTCACGTCTCATTGGGGACATCTGGAGTAATTAGATTGGTCCACCTAGGGGCGATACTCTACTTCAAAGCATCCCAATGTGATCCTAATGTGACTCACTTACATGGGTATTTTAATCCTATACAATTCATGAAATCCCTTCAAATCATCACCCAATCGAAGGTACAAACGTCATCCTTCATTTATCACAAGTATACCCTCATTTTACTGCCAGGGCAACATTCCATCTCTTTTAAATGCTATTAGTCTTAGACTCCTTTGAGTTCATTCAGGCTGAACTTTCTATAACTTAGAGAAACCATCAGCTCTTTTGTCTTTATGGGCTTAATCCCGATAACTTATCCATTTCCGTAACCTTCTCACTTGCCATTCCTTATTCTTACTTATGTCTTTCCAAAACCTTGTTGCTCTACCATACTTTAGCTTGCGACCTATACATATTCATTTATACTACTCGCGACCTTCCTTCAACTGTTGCGGTCCGCACTGCTTGCTTTTTTGGACTTGACACAACTCTCTGATTCTTCAACCTTGCGGACCGCATAGTAATGAATGCGGCCGCACTTGGCCTCCTGCGGACGCATAATTTTGGTGCTGTCCGCATGCTTTTAGCTGGCCTAAAAACTACTCGCTGAATCTCCCCTCTGCAGCCGCACAATAATTGTGCGGTCCGCACTGCTTGCCTTTTTGCCCTGTTTTGGTTCTTGTTCACTTTTGACTCGTTTATGAGTTGATTTTGACTTTTTTTGGCTCATGTCCCAATATTCCTGCAAGTAAGCACATTTTGTTAGTTTTCGGGAATGCCTTTAAGCATTTTCGAGCTAAATCATAAGTAAAAGAGAGCAAATAATCGGTCAAAATCCCCACTTATCAACTCCCCCAAACTTAAGCTTTTGCTTGTCCTCAAGCAAATACAGTAATTCCCACCTCCACTAGAAAAAGAGATATTTCAGCTGGCCTAGGTGAATCAATCACACTTCAATTGGGACCAACAATTACCCACAACACATCTGAATTATCAACAATGCAATGATTTTCTAATGTGAAACTAGAGCATCAAGAGTTGACGCTATTTATCAAGGAAGCTCGTTCGTTCGCGTAGGTCATTATGGATCCCAAACTCCTCCTCTTATACTCTCCTTTAGTACATCTCACTTTAGAATACAGCACTCGATACAAGGATTGTGAAAAGTTTGCTCATCTCTCTCAAAAGAATGTCACAAGTCCGGCTCTAAGTACCATAAGCTTGCCCCTCGTGTAAATCACCACTAATGTAAGCTCACTCAACTTGAAATCATGTAGGGCTTTTGCGGAATGTAATGAAGGCTTTTAGACCAAGGTAGGATTTGTTGGAATATAATGGTTTCATCTTTCCTTAAGCACTCCATTTTCTCTTTTCGGCTCATACTTTCTCTACTCTTTGAGTCATTTTCTTCTTCCTCGGGGGAACTAGAGAGACGTAACGTCGCTCTTTCTTGATCATGACATTCACTCTTCTCCTTTTCTATTTACTTCAGCCTTTTATCCTCATTTTCTTTTGAATTCCCTTCAACTCTTCACTTTATGCACTTTTTTTATCATTTTTCTTTTTGTTCTTTCTTTCTTTCCTTTTTTGCCTTCCCTTTTCTTCATTTCTTTCTCTTCTTTGTACCTTTTATCACTGCAAACTCCTCGCCTCTCCCCAAACTTATGTTTTTACCAATTGTTTCTCAAGAATGCTAAGGAAAGATTGGGTGCCAAGAGAGGGTCATTTCAGAATGGATAAAGGCTTGTAACTTGGTTATTGAAAGGCAAAGACTTCGGCTCAAAGGGGTTGACTAGGGATATCACATTGGTAGGCTATGGAAGATTTCAATTTCAAATTGGATCAAGGAGAGTCTACAATCATTTCTCAAGCCAAGCTATACTTAGAATTTCGCCTAGAAAAACACTCGGGGCAAGTTCTAGACTATTGGCATGGAAACTTGAACTTGTAATTCAATACCTCACTTCTCACACTGCTGGATTGCTAAAGAGAACGGAGTCCAGGGCCCACAACAACCCTAGCTAAGATTGAGAATCACAAATGGCTCGATTGAACCACTCGATGACTGTTTGAGTCAACACAAGAGTCTAAAAGTCACAACTAGAGCTATTTTATGCCAGTAACTTTGTTTTTAACCATAAGGTCAGAGGTAAATGTATTGATACCAAGTGAAGCATGCTCGAGACACTTTTATTCATTACTACTATATTTTGTCAAAACATAAAAGAAAATGGACTTAATCCCTTAAGAAGGTTGTCACGCCATCCATCGTTGGGAAGAGCTACCCGGTTCACACAAAATCCACCTTTGAAAAGAACCGTGGCATTAAGAAAACCAAAGGCTTATTGTTCACTCAAAACGTAAAAAGAAGCTAACAATTTAAAAAGAAGCTACTAAAGTGAATAAGAAGTTATACTACTAAGGAAAAGCAAATTAAAGAAGCTATGAAGTAAACTACGGGAAGCGAGATAAATGAATATACAAACCGAAGCCAAATGAATATATACATAAGGAAAATGAATATATACATAAGGGAAATGAATATCTACATCAAATGGGGAGAATATATACATACCAAAGGGAAAATAAGAATGAAAGAAAAATAGTATCATAGTTATTGCATGCCAAATGTCAAATGTCAGCTAATCAAAATAGACCACCCCCCAAATGAAAAATAAGCATTGTCCCCAATGATTAATAAAAATAGGAATAGGGAAGGGGTAGAGAGTCAAGAGAACTCCCTATAAGGTCTCAGTCTACATGGGATCATCATCACCTTCTGTCTCTTCTAACCGTATGTCATCATCTCCTGGCTGAGGGACAACTGGGTTGCTGAGCATCTGTAGCATCTCCTCAGCAGTGTGTGCAATGGCAACCAGCTCCTCAGACTGGCTGGCTGCTGCCTCTGGTGCTGGGAATGTCTGCTCCATAAGCAAGTCCAATGGAAGATCTCAGGAAGATGCAATCTTTGCAACCTATTTGCTCAGCTTCTCTACCGACTTCTTTGATGCGTGGGATCTACGCATCTTCTTGACCTGTTTGACCAAATCCTCAATGACCTTCCCGTGCGTCTCCAGAGTATCAATAATGTTCTTCTGGTTCTCCAAAATCTTATTCAATATTTCCTCCACTGATGGAGCTACTTGTGGCTCTGCTGGGGCTGAGGACTGTGCTGCAATAGCACTAAATATATCAGTCAGCTTTGTAGTAGTTGCTTGCATCCAGTTGTTGAGACTCGCCAATGTCTGGGAGACTCGTAGCGCAGTCTGAGGATATGTAGATGAAGCCAGCACTGATAATGGCACCGATAGTCTAGCAGAAGTAGGTGGTCCGGAAGATGAAGGTGGCATAGCTGTTGTCCCGGTAGAAGTACCGGCTGCGGTGGATGGCTCGGCAGCTGAATCAGTAACCATTACCGCTGGCTCCTCAGACTAGCCAGTGGAGGTAGTAGCTTTACCAAGAGAAAGGCTTCTTGGCCTTCACCTCGATGTCATAATGCCTTGGCTCCACCCCTTGATCCTTGAAATATTTTGTAAGGAATTCGGGTACGAATATGATCTTTCACCCTTCTGGACAGCTAAAGAGATGTTGGTGGACATGATGGCACAAACATTTATCGGATACCCCGCCATAATTGAAGCCACCAAGACATCACGGGGAAGTGGAAGCATGTTTTCATTGAGGCATGGGTCAATGCGGTTACACACGAACGTTTGCCACCCTTTTGCTTCAAAGTTTAGGGTGGCTCAGACTATTGGAACTCCTGCTGTGAGCCACGGAGGCGTTGATCCTCAAATTGCCAGAATATCAGCTAGCCATGGGCGAGCTGCGTCACCCATAGCCAGCTTCTCCAGGTATTGGACTGCCTCCACTTCCTCAAACCCCACATACGTGTTCAAGGTGCAGGTATCAAACTAGATTTTCAAATTTCGAACTTTTGTCACCTTGGTACCCTTTTTGATATGAGCTACATTGGTGTAGAATTCCTTGACCAAATGCTCATTGACATCCATAATGCAATGGGTGAACCATTTCCAACATTTTCGCTCCCGGAATTATCGGAGGACATTGGGGTTGTGCTTGTCTAGATCTTTCATCGAGAACTGCCACTAAAGAGTGAGTGCCCGTTGCGGCTACCATTCCCTAAATTTAGCAATGGCAGCATCACTGACGAATCTGTCCTCCCATATCTTTGGTCTCTTTGATCTCTCCAAACCTCCTACTTTAGTATCCCCCCCATCTCTCATCTTCTGGGACATCATCATCATCGTCCACATTAATTGGATCAACTAGAGTATGTGAGGAAGAGGGCTCAGAGAATTGACTACCCTCTTCTGAACCATCAGAGGAAGTGGCACATGAAGACGACTCATCTACTAGGTGGAATCTACCAGGAAACTATTATGATTGGGCTTCCGGCTGTGATCGCATGGAGTTACCTGCAGAAGCTTCCCCATATGGGACACACTCACTAGTTTCCTAGGGTTCGGGAGGTCTGTTGGTTGTAGCTTTCTTACTTATAACCTTTTGAAGTGCTAGAGGTAGGTTGTTTTTACTTCGACCTCGACCTCGGGAGGGTTCTGCCCTCCCTTGCGATGCATCTCCTCTACCACGTGAGCGAACCATTGTCTGCAATGCATAAGGATAAGAGTCAGTTAGATTTGTAAACAACATGCGCATGCATAACAATTGCAGTAAAGCAGTCTCAGAAGGGGCAGTGCGGACCGCACAAAAGTGAGTGCGGCCGCAAACTGCCCAGTGCGGACCGAACAAAAGTGAGTGCGACTGCATAACAAAACGTGCGGACTGCACAATTTTGAGTGCGGCCGCACAGCCCCAGGTTCAGACTAATGGGGTCTCTGATGTTTCATTAGTGCGGACCACACAAAAATGAGTGCGTCCGCACAAGTTCACTGTGGACCGCACAATTTTGAGTGCGGCCGCACAATTCAAGCACACAATTTTCCTAACTCAGAGAGCTGCGGACCGCACAAAAGTGTGTGCGGCCGCATAGCCTCTAGTGCGGACTGCACAAAAATAAGTGCGGCCGCATAATTCAAAATTCATGGGCACTTTTTAGGGTTCATGCAATCTGTTCATAATCTAGACATGGTTTGCACAATTAAACATGGATAGCTACTTACCCATACCCCAATTAATACTTAGTATGCTACCTACATGATTGTAAGCAGAAAAAGACTAACTATTGACATTTTAGACATGTAATTAACCCTAAATCAAAGTACAAAACAAAAGATGAAAAATCTATAGATGGAATTAACATACCAGTTATAAAGATGCAGGTGATGAAATGAGGGACAATTTGATAGCAATGGGGAAATTTACTATGCTAGTCTAGCTTCAGGGTTCAGAAGATCGAAAAGTGTAAAATGATGAGAGAAGCCCTATTTATACTTTTACCCGTGGGCCCCAGATTTTTACCTGAATGCGGCCGCATAATTTTGATGCGGCCCGCACTCCTTACCTGCCTTTGAGAGGTCTCGCTGCGGACCACACAAAAGTGAGTGCGGCCGCAGCATTAGTGCGGACCACACAAAAATGTGTGCGGCCGTAATTTGTTCAGCATTTTTGACGGGCCAAACTTCAGAGACCATGCATTTTGACATTTAGCCAAATTTTCTTGCACAGTCCCTTCCATGTACACCCATTCCTGCATACACTTCAAAACTAGTTAGCACAAAACAAAGTCTATCCAATCTAAAGAAGAAAAGCAAAAGAAAGAAAAAGACATGGGTTGCCTCCCCAGAAGCGCATGATTTAACATCGCGGCACGACGCATGTTACCATTAATCACTTGAAATGGAGCAACTCCACAACGTGGCCTTTATCAACCTTGCCAAGATAATGTTTAACGCGGTGCCTGTTGAATCTAAATACCTCATCATTCTTATTTTTCAAATCTAGAGCACCAAAGGGTGTCACATGTACAACTTCAAATGGGGCACTCCACTTTGATTTCAGCTTTCCCGGAAACATCCGCAACCGAGAGCTGAACAAAAGTACAAGATCACCTTCTTTGAATTCTTTGTTCCGGATATACTTGTCATTGAGGTACGTCATCTTGTCCTTATACAAGGACGAAATGGAGTATGCATGGAACTGAAACTCATCAAGTTAATTCAATTGCTCCACCCTAAGACTTGCAGCTACATCCCACTCAAGATTAAGCTTCTTCAACGCCCACATAGCCTTATGTTCAAGTTCCACCGGAAGGTGACAAGCTTTCCCGAACACTAACCGATACGGAGACATACCAATTGGTGTTTTGTAAGCTGTTCTATATGCCCAAAGAGCATCGTCAAGTTTCTTCGACCAATCTGTTCGGTTGGCATTCACAGTCTTTGATAGAATACTCTTGATCTCCCGATTGGAGACTTCAACATGTCCACTTGCTTGAGGATGATAGGGGGTCGACACTTTGTGAGTGACACCATACTTGGAGAGTAAAGTATCAAAAGCTTTGTTGCAAAAGTGTGATCCTCTATCACTAATAATGGCCCTTGGAGTACCAAACCTTGTGAATATGTTCTTCTTCAAGAAAGCTACCACACTCCAAGCTTCATTGTTGGGCAAAGCCATAACTTCAACCCATTTGGACACGTAATACATAGCTACAATATATAGGTGTTCCCACATGAGCTTATAAACGGACCCATAAAATCAATGCCCCAAACATCAAAAATATCAATATATAGGATGATAGTGAGAGGCATCTCATTTTTCTTGGAGATCTCACCGGCCCTTTGGCATTCATCACAACGATTAACGAGATCGCTAGCGTCCTTGTAAAGGATATGCCAATAGAATCCACAGCTTAGCACCTTTGTAGCAGTTCTCGCTCTACCATGGTGACCACCATATGACGAACAGTGGCAAGCTTCAAGAATACCCAATTGTTCTTCTTCTGGTACACATCTTCGAATAACACCATCAATATAAATTTTGAAGAGATATGGATCATCCCAATAGTAGTCCAGGGAGTCCCGTTTGAGCTTCTTCATTTGGTTTGAAGAGATATTATTTGGAACAATGCCACTCACAAGATAGTTGGCCACATCGGCAAACCATGGCATCCCAATCATAGAAATGGAAATGAGTTGTTCATCAGGAAATGAATCATTGATCTCAAGGCCATCATGTGGCCTCCCCTCTTTCTCCAATCGGGACAAGTGGTCCACTATTTGATTCTCACTACCCTTGCGGTCTTGAATCTTTAGATCAAACTCTTGCAATAGAAACACCCACTGCATCAACCTTGCCTTAGAGTCTTTCTTGCTCATCAAATAGTGAAGTACCGCATGGTCGGTGTGAACAATCACCTTTGTACCCATTAGGTACGGGCGAAACTTCTCCATAGCAAAGACAATGGCTAGGAGTTCTTTCTCGATCACCGTATAGTTGACTTGGGCCTCGTTTATGGTCTTGCTAAGATAGTAGACCGGATGAAATATATTGTTGATTCGTTGCCCTAATACCGCTCCAACTGCCACATCGCTTGCATCACACATGAGCTCAAATGGTAAGCTCCAATTTGGCGCGGTGATAATAGGAGTGGTAGCCAACTTATACTTGAGTAGTTCAAATGCCTTCATACAATCTTCATTGAAAGGGAACTTGGCATCTTCCTCCAAGAGTTTGCACAAGGGGTTTACCACCTTAGAAAAGTCCTTGATGAATCGGCAGTAAAATCCCGCATGACCTAGAAAGCTACTCAATCCCTTCACGGAAGTAGGAGAGGAGTAGAGGCAGCTTCAAGTACCTTGGTTCGGTTATCCAGGGGGATGGGGGATCAACGAGGATGTCACACACCGTATTGGGGTAGGATGGATGAAGTGGAGGTTAGCATCTGGAGTCCTGTATGACAAGAGAGTGCCACCGATACTCAAAGATAAGTTCTATAAAGTGGTGGTTAGACCGACCATGATGTATGGGGCTGAGTGTTAGCCCGTTAAGAACTCACATATCCAGAAGATGAAAGGAGCATAAATGAGGATATTGCGGTGGATGTGCGGGCACACTAGGATAGATAAGATTAGGAATGATGATATTTGGGAGAAGGTGCACGTGGCTCCCATTGATGACAAGATGCGGGAAACGAGTCTTAGATGGTTCGGACATGTTTAGAGGAGAAGCCCAGATGCTCCGGTATGGAGGTGTGAGCGGCTGGTTGTGGAGGGCACGAGAAGAGGTAGAGGGTGGCCTAAGAAGTATTGGGGAGAGGTGATCATGCAGGATATAGCGAGGCTCCAGATTTTCGAGGACATGACACTTGAAAGGAAGATGTGGAGGTCGAGTATTAGGGTTGTAGGTTAGGAGGTAGTTGAGTTGTGCCTTACTTCATACCATTGTGGGACTAGCCATGTAGGGTTTTTATCTAAGATAGCTAGTGGCAATGTTGTGTCTTACTATTTCGCTTTTCAGTGCAGGTCCTATTTACTAGCTATCGCTTTTGCTTTGCATCTTTCTTCTAGATTTCATGGTTTTCCTATTTTTCTTATGATTGTTGTGGTGATACTAATATTGTCTCCCTTTGCTTTGCATCTTTCTTCTGGATTTCATAGTGTTCCTATTTTTCCTATGATTGTTGTTGTGATACTAATATTGTCTCTTTTTTGTCCTTTTGTCTTTTTGTTTTTTTGAGCCGAGGGTCTTTCGAAAATAATCTCTCTACTCTTTTGGGGTAGGGGTAAGGTCTGCGTACACACCACTCTCCCCAGACCCCATTAGTAGGATTTTACTGGGTTATTGTTGTTGTTGTTGTTAACCTCAATACCATTCTTGGAAATCTTGTGACCGAGGACAATGCCCTCATCGACCATAAAGTGACACTTCTCCCAATTCAACACCAAGTTAGTTTCCTCACAACGTGCTAATACCTTATCCAAGTTATCCAAGCACTCTTCAAAAGAATTCCCCACGACAGAAAAATCATCCATGAAAACCTAGAGAAAGTCCTCCACCATATCGGTGAAGATGGCCATCATGCACCGTTGAAAAGTTGTCGGTGCATTGCATAACCCGAATGGCATCCGCGAGAATGTGGAAGTGCCATAGGGACAAGTGAAAGTGGTCTTTTCTTGGTCTTCAGGAGCAATAAGAATCTGGTCATACCCTGAATATCCATCAAGGAAGCAATAATAAGCACGTCCGGCTAACCTATCCAACATTTGATCAAGAAATGGAAGCGGAAAATGGTCTTTCCGAGTAACTTTGTTGAGCTTCCTATAATCCATGCACACTCTCCACCTGATGACAGTTCTTGTGGGGATCAATTCATTTTTGTCATTTGTTATCACAGTCATGCCCCCTTTCTTTGGGACACATTGCACCAGTGAGGTCCACGGACTATCGGAAATGGGGTAAATAACCCCGGCATCCAACCACTTGATGATCTCTTTATTTACTACCTCTTGCATGGCCTCATTCAATCGTCTTTGATATTCTACGGAGGGTTTGGCATCTTCCTCCAAAATGATTTTGTGCATGCAAAAGGCGGGGCTTATACCCCGAATATCCGCCAATGTCCAACCTATTGCTTTCTTCCTCCTTTTGAGCACCGCAAGGGTGGAATCTACTTGCATGTTAGTTAATCACGATGAAAGAATAATAGGTAAAGTGGAACACGGTCCTAGAAACTTATGATAACTAAGGGGTTTAGCCTGTTATTTGCTCTCTTTTACTTAGGTTTTGGGTCAAAAATGCATAAAGGTATTCCCGAAAACTAACTTAATGTGCTTGCTTGCAGGGTTTGGTCAAAATGAGGCAAAGAAGCCATAATCAACTCACGAAGGAGTCAAACCTGCATGAAATCCAAGGCTGAGACTGGAGCGCGGAGAGCGGCAGAAAAGCGCGGCCGCGTAAGGACCATCACTAAGGCGACCACTATTACACGGTCCGCAAAAGTAGATTCAGAGAAGCTGCTTTGAGTACTAAAATCACCGCTGACCGCGTTGGAAAAGCGCGGCCGCAAAATCTTTGGCGCGACCGTAGAGGGAATTCCGCTGAGAGCGCATCTTGAGGTTTAGAGACCCTGCAAGTCGGGCTTTACTAAAGAACGTGGTCCGCGTCCAAATTACGCGGGTGCGATGAAAGCACACGCGGACGCGGTTAAAATTATGCGGTCCGCGAAACTAAGCCCAATCCAAGCCCAGTATTGAAGAAACGCGGACCGCGCTCATTATTACGCGGCCGCAAAAGCTCGAGCGCGGACGCAGTCAGAATTACGCGTCCGCGAATCCTCTGCAGGGGCATTTTTGTTCGAAAATTTTAGCCTAGTATAAATAGATCATTTTATCAATTTTAGGTTAAGTTTTGTTCAACAGAGCACGTGAGCGGCTGGTTTTTCTCTTTTTGGGCAATTTTAGAGTAGATTCACCTTCAAACTTTAGATTTTTATCTTGTACTTTATTATTATGGTTTATATTTCATCTTTATCTTTGATTTCTGCTGTTATTATGAGTAGATAGACCCCATAGCTAGGGTTGTGACCCAACCCTAGTGTGGGTATTTAATGGGTCTTGAATTTTAGGGCTTAATTGTTTATGGGTTAGTGATATTTAGCCTAATTCATGCTAAAATTATAGAATTAGTGGTTGCAAACACTGATTCATGCCTTTATGACTTAGGCTCTTCTTGAGAAAGAGGGACTTAGTTTAGAAAAATTAGGCTAACAAGGAATTGAGGTGAACTTAAGAGATTGATAGCCTAAATTAAAGGGTTAAACCTAGAGATAGTAATACCCGACTTGAGCCAATTTCACTTGTATTGTATGAACACCCATTTGGGCTTGAGAAAGCCAAATCGGGCAAAGTCACTCAAACTACCGAGAGGTATAGAGTGAGTATTTATGTGTGATGGTTATATCATGACCCCAATCATAACAAGCTTATCCTAAATTCTTGATACTCATTAGATACTCACCTAGGCGGAAGTCACTTCCCTAGTGTCGTTTAACACTTGAAAACTATCACCAAAAATATTGTACTTAGCTTACACTCAGCATACTATAGTATAAAATTAGAAAAGAATCAATCGCAACAATGTTTGGAAGTGAAATTAGGAACAACACACACATCTAGATTTGTTAGATACCCAACTCCAAACCAAATTAACTCCCTGTGGAAATCGATCCCGACCTCGTTGGGTAAAACTGCATCGACCATCCTCGCTACTCTATGGTGGTATAAGTTTGGACCCGATCAACTCATACCTGAGGTGTGAAGGCAAAGGCTTTAACTCCAAGGTGGGAGGCTCCTCGATTGAGGACTTTGTTGGTGGAGTCTTCCGGTTTTCGAGATCCAAGGAAAGTTTTCGGGGCTCATAAGTATGTGATCCCATTCCTTGCAAAGCATTGACACAATCTATAAATCCTTCCTTCTCATCTTCATCATGATTCAACAACACAGCTTCCAAGGTATCTTCAAGATTTATCACAAGACTCGTGTCATCAACAATTACTTCGGTCACAAGATCCACGAACGAACACACTTCGTTGCTATTTGGCTACCTCATTGATTTACAAACATGGAATGCCACTTTTTTATCGCACACCCGGAAGGTGAGCTCGCCAGCTTCTACATCAACTAAGGCCTTCCCTGTAGCAAGAAAAGGTCTCCCCAAAATTATTTGCACCTCGTAGTCAACCTCACAGTCAAGTATCACAGAATCTGCGGGAATGATGAACTTGTCGACTCGAACTAACACATCATCAATTATCCCCAATGACTTTTTCATTGTCCGATCTGCCATTTGCAATCTCATGGATGTGGGTCTTGATTGCCCAATCCCTAACATTTTTAACACAGAATAGGGCATCAAGTTAATGCTTGCCCCTAAGTCACATAAAGCTTTGGCGAAATCGACACTCCTAATAGTGCACGGGATTGTGAAAGCACCGGGGTCTTCCAACTTTGGAGCCATGGAGTGCACAATAGCACTTATGTGATGTGTCATTTGGATCGTCTCATAGTTCATTGATCTCTTCTTTGTTACCAAATCCTTCATTAACTTGGCATATCCCAGCGTTTATACTAAGGCTTCAACCAACAACACATTTATGGACAAGCTTTTCATCATATCAATGAATTTCTTGAATTGATTCTCATCGTGTTGCTTTGCAAGTCTTTGAGGGTATGGAGGAGGAGACCTTGGCATTGGTGCCTTAGCCTTTGGCACTACCGACTCCGGCATGTCAATCACGTGCTCCCTAGACAGGTTCACATCTTCTTGCGTCTCCTCCACATTTTCATCAATATCAATCCTCGCTTCTTCATTATCTTGAATATCATTGCTTGGCTCATTATCATCTTGCACCAACACATCATCAACCACATGTCTTCTTTGGTTTGAGGTACTAGCAACTCCACCTCTCTCACTTCTTGTTGTTACGGCCATTGCATGCCCCGTATTCCCACCTTTCGGGTTCACCACCGTATCACTAGGTAGTGCCCCCTTTGGGCGAGTATTTAAAGCTTGAGAAATTTGGCCAAGTTGAACCTCCAAGTTGCGGATAAAAGTGTTGTGAGAGGCTAATTGGGAATCGGAGTCGGCGTTTTTCTCCATCATTTGCTTAAACATGTTTTCAATCCGTCCCATTTCACTATTGGAAGAACTAGGACCTTGCAACGGATATGGAGGCGGGTTGTTTGGTTGTTGATACATCGGGGGTCTCTGAAAGCCCGACCCCCGATTTCCTTGATTGCTATTGTTCCAACCCCCTTGATTATTGTTGCCTCCCTAATTGCCTTGATTACCTTGATTACCCCAATTGCTTTGATTATTGTTGTTTCCACCACTCCAATTTCCTTGGTGGCCTTGGTTGTTCCAATTTGTTTGGTTTCCTTGTGATATCCATTGTTGTTGATTTGGAGCATTGCTTATTTGACATTGATAAGTGTTGGCATATTGAACCTCTTCATCTTGCTCATCATATGAATCATCTTGATTATACCCACTATTACTTTGCTCAAATTGTTCCGGATGGTTTTGAACTTGCTGACCTCGTTGTCATATCTTATTTACCATCATGTTCACCCCTTCCATAACATTCACTTGTTTCGGCCCTTGAACCTATTGAAGCTGAGCCTTGGCCAATTGGTTCATGGTGGTTGTCAACTCCGCAATAGCTTGCCCATGATCATGTAGCTCCCTGTGTAGGTGAATAACATTTGGGTCACTCTGAGGAATATTGGCTCTACTTTGCCACGCCGAAGAGGTGTCCGCCATCTCATCCAAGATTTCACAAGCTTCAGAATAAGGCGTGTTCATGAAGTTACCCCCAGCGAGTTGATTTACCACACACTGATTCGTTGTGTTGATCCCCCTGTAGAAGGTTTGTTGGATCATGGCCTCGGTCATATCATTGTTCGGGCATTCTTTGACCATGGTACGATATCTTTCCCAAAATCTCGTGCAATGGCTCATTGGACTCTTGTTTGAAAGCTAGAATTCCATCCCTTAGTATAGCCATGTGCCCCAAAGAGAAGAATTTGATAATGAACTTCTCGGCCAACTCATCCCAAGTGTGGATAGAATGATTGGGCAATCTCTCTAACCATTCCAAAGCCTTTCCCCGTAGAGAAAAGGGAAATAGCCTTAACCGCAGTGCATCCTCGGAGACATTTGTTTGCTTGCTCCCCCAACAAGTATCGACGAACCCCTTGAGGTGCTTGTAGGCATTTTGGTGTGGAGCTCCGGTGAAGAAACCCCGCTGCTCAGGCAGTGTAAGCATCACATTAGTTATTTGAAAGTTGCCTACCCTTATCCGGGGCGGGACTATTGCACTTGCATAGCCCTTATTCGGCAACACCCGGTGCGCTGCTCTTGGTGGAGGTGGGGAAGGGTTTGGGACATTATCTTGAGGTGGTCGGCCTCGCCTGTTTACTTGAGGCTCGGGATGAACCTCATCCACTTGATCATCATCTACCTCCTCCCCCAATGGTAAATTTCCGAGGGGCTCGTTGTTAAGGGCCATTTTGTACCTAAAAGCAATTCACAAACAAAATTAGTGACTCAGAAGGAAAGAAAGACAAAACACACAAATACCTAGACATATAGCTAAATCCGTTTAACTCCCCGGCAATGGCGCCAAAAAATTGATCTAGGCCAAACCCATACCACAATTAAGTAATGAGGCAGTCGATGCAATAATAAACCCAACGAAGGTCGGGATCGAATCCTCAAGGAGTTAGAATATGTGATTAGGCGTATATCTAAGTTAATTGCAAGTTTTGGCTCCAATTAGACTTCCACAACTTGATTGTTGTTCTACTTCTACTTTTCTCTATTGTTTGCAAGTATAAAACTAAGCATGATTAAAAAGGACTAGGGTCATGACTTCTACCTAGGTGATTATCTAATGGGTTGTAAACTCTAGGGAAAATTTGATTAGTTGGGGTCGTGATGTAGCAATCACATCCGGGTACTCACTCTATACCTCTTGGTAGTTTGAGTGATTTTGCCTAAGTTGGCTTTCTCAAGCCCAATTGGGTATTTGCACTATACAAGTAATATTAGCTCAAGTCGGGTATTACTATCTCTAGGTTTAACCCTTTAATTGGGGCTATCAATTTCTTGAGTTCACCCCAATTTCTTGTTAGCCAAGTTTTTCTAGACTTAGTCTCTCTTTCTCAAGTAGAGGCTAAGTCAAATAGGCATGAATCAATATTTGCAACCATTGATTCTAGGGTTCAATCATGAACAAAGCTAAATATCACTAACCCAATAAAAAACAAGCCCTAAATTAATACCCACCAAATACTCACACTAGAATTGGGTCACAACCCTAGCTAAAGATTTAACTACTCATGAAAAGTACATAAATCAAAGAAGAAATTAAGATAGAATGCATATTAATTGATTAGGGAAAGAAAATCTAATGTATAGATGTTAATCTAGTACAACAATCCTCAAAATAGCAAAGAAAACGGCTCAGGTGCTCTTCTAAAAACTCAACTTAACCTAAAAATGACAAAAAATTCTATTTATACTAAGCTGAAAATATCTGACAAAATGCCCCTACGAAGGTTGTACGACTGCATAATTGTAGTCGGTCTGCACAATGAGTTACTGCGGCCGCACAATTATCGTGCGGTCCTTGGGAACTTGGGCTTGAGACTTGGGGGCTTCTGCTGTCCGCATAAAAATGGGGTGCGGCCGAACTTATGATTATGCGGCCGCACAAAACTGCTGCGGTCCGCACTCCTTGCTTTTTTGGACTTGACACAACTCTCTGATTCTTCAACCTTGCGGACCGCATAATAATGAATGCGACCACACTTGGACTCCTGCGGCCGCACAATTTCGGTGCGGTCCGCATGCCTTTAGCTGGCCCAAAAACTACTCTCTGAGTCTCCCCTCTACGGCCCCACTGCTTGCCTTTTTGCCCTGTTTTGGTTCTTGTTCACTTTTGACTTCTTTATGAGTTGATTTTGACTTCTTTTGCTCGTGTCCCAATATTCCTGCAAGTAAGCACATTTTGTTAGTTTTCGGGAATGTCTTTAAGCATTTTTGAGCTAAATCACAAGTAAAAGAGAGTAAATAATCGGTCAAAATCCCCACTTATCAGTACTCATCTGCATCAAAATATATATTCCATCTATCTTATTTTATGTAACACTTTTTTTTATTAGTCTTACGGTACGCGCTTTACGCGTAGACCCATCAAATTGAATACATAATTGTAAAAAATAATATAAATAGTGTTTGACTTATAAAATTAAAATTAAAATTAAAGAAAAAAATGTACGTTTTTGTTAATGATGGTTGTTGATCACATTTTATTAGCTCGATAAAGGACGATATCTTGGTCATAAAAGTGCTCATATACCTTATTGTGATTAATGAGGACTTATGTTGAAATATCTTATAAAAATTATTGTTATTTCTATGGCCTAATACTAAAAACAAACAAATAACATAAAAATACTTTTATAAACAAAGATAAGTCAAATAATTTGAAAAATTGAATCTTTTGGTATTTGGGAACAAAGAGGTTGGCTTTGTAGATTATATAATAAAGTTAATACGTGACAATATAAAATCTAAAAATAACTATTTGAGTTAATATTTTACAGCTATTAACTTAATATATAAAAATATAAAAGTTGCCATTTTTTGGAATAAATGCAAACAATAATAATTCATGATAATTTATTTAGAATATATTTGTCTTCTAGTATTTCATCCTTATTATTTCAAAGTTTATATTTTTTCTAATTTGACTCGTAATACTAATGATAACCAATTTTGTTCATTTTTTTCACCGGTGATGCTCCTCTTATGGGAGACAAATTTATGCACCTATGATTTTTGTTATCCTGAAAATAATTTTACTAATATGATGAACTGAAAAAATAATTAAATTTAATTCTTTTGCTAATTAGTAATTCAAAGACTTAATCATTCGTTCTTATTATGTTTTATAATTGTGGTGTCCGATCCACCTACTACACACCTCTATTCGTTCTCATCATTAAAGGAAGTAGTTTTTTTTTCATTTACGTTTTGTATATAGTTGCATATCCATAGTTTAAATATTTAACTGTAATTAAAATTTTAACCAATAAAAATTAAAGTTTTTGAAGAGTAAACTATTAGTCTAATATTTTACTTTTGAATTTTTGTGTTTGGGGAACTGTCAACACTTTTCTTTCTCTCTCCGTCTTTTATATTCTTAAATATCTTGTTACTAATTTGTTCTTACTATTGAATATTTTTCTTAGTTTTGTAATAGTTAATATAAATAAGAAAGATTAGTTGAAAGTTGTATATTTTTATACCAAAATTAGGACATAAAATGATATCTTTTATTGGCCAACGGAGCAATCTATTACGTAATCTAACCCTCAAGTTTTCTTTTTCTCGGAAAAAGAAATATTTTGTTTAGTTTTCTCGCGTTAGGCCTCATTATATAGACGTTCAAAGAAGGAATATTTAATATGCAAAATATTGGTTGATTTAGAACTCCCAGATAATGGAAAAATAATGCACAAATTTACTCGATTAAAACTCCTAAACATTTGAAAAATAATTAAATGACTATTTTGTCTAGTAAAAATTATTTTTTAAAGGGTAAAAAGGCCAAACGATATTTTATTAAGGAATTTCATACTTTTAATATAGTATAGATTATGTACAATGTAGAATGTCATTTTTTATATTTAGAAATACTTTATTTTTAAAGTTTCTATTTTATCCTTGAGATGAATTAGTAATACAAATATTTAAGGCTTGTTTTGGATCACAAAATTTAAATTTTTTTAATAAAAATTTCTTAAACTATTTATGTAGTCAAACAATGTCACATAGATGAAAAATAAAATGTCATATAAATTAAGATTGCATGAATACTACTTATCACATTTTTTCACAAAAAGTATTAACTCTTCAAAAAAAAGTTAATTTAGCTTCATATATTTTTTCAGTTGGATGAAAATATGGTAAGAGACGACCATCAATGAGAATAAATTCAAAATTCACCACGACTAACTCTTTCCATCTGTCTCATTTTATTTGATCTATTTTTAGTTTTTATCTGTCTTAACAAACTTTATTAAATGAAGTGACATGAGTCAAAGCTTTCAAATAATGTAAGTAAACACCTGGCACATATAAACTTTTATCAATTTATGATGCAATTTATGATGCTTTCTCAATGAAAGGCTTATAGGAAATCTTTGCTCATCTAGGCTAGTAGTCTCAATACTAATATTATTTTCGTAGTTTAATTGATTTTATAAAGAAAATTGTACATTTTTTCATACTAATGAATTTTATTGTTTTATATAATATGTTAGACATCCTAATATTATTGAATTCTTATGTTTCTTTTAACAGAAGAGAGTCAAAATGCCCTTAACGTCGGAAATGGCGTAAATTTTCCCTCTTTCCACCTTTTAAATCAAAACTGCCCCTGACATTAATTTTCAGATTAAGAAGACCCATCCTTATAACAAAACTATAAGATAGCATATGTGAGACATTTCATTAAATAGGTGGCATTGATTCACTGGTCCTATTTGACCCAATCTATAAAATAACCGACCCATATGGATCAACCCAGCCTCAAATCCTTCTTCTCCAAATACAATTAAGCAAGCAAATTGAATCTATAATTAAATGGAAAATTAGTATAGTATAATTTTTTTAAAATAACCAATCCAACTAAACAAACCACAGAAACTCAATGGGAGTCTGATTAATTAAAATTGCTTCTGCTTTCCTTTTCTTCTGACTTTCATGTCTGGTTCTGAGAAGTTTGAGGAAGGCATAAAGAGTTTGAAAGTTGACTGTGATTACGCGTCTGAAGCCTTTTGCGTTTGATGCTTCCGTATAAAGGTAGTTTATTTCTTAATATAACCACAACTTTGTGATTGATGTATATATGTGCTTTGTGCAGATTAAGTTGTTGAATGTTCCCGTTGCTGCATGTCTTGCCGCCTACAAAGTGTTTGATATTTTGCTCAGTAGAGTGATGTTTTTACTATGTTCAATTTCACTCTTTTATCTTTAATTTTTATGGATAATCTTTGAGATCTTCTTCCACAGAACTTTTTTTTACCTTTGCTATGTGTCAAAATCTAAAGCCTTTTACTAGTACAAATGAGAAATTCAAACGCGGATGACAAAGGATCAGCATAGTACAGGATTGTGTGGCTATTATATAGCTGAAATATTGCTCAGTATTTTGGAGTTGAAATATTCCGCAAGTTGAAATTTAAGGTAGTGCATATGGCAGGGAATGAGAGAATGAAGGAGAAGATATTTGCTTTATTTGACTTTGGATTCCTTTGGATCAGTAGATAAACATGTTTTGATAATGGTTCCAAATCCAGGTTCTGCATGATAATCTTCTAGGTGAATATCACTTTGCTGCGATATTTCAAATGGGCGTACAAGCATCAGTTAGAAAATAACTAGAATCTTCTTTTTTCTTACTTGAGAATTTGAATGACTTAACTGGAAAATTGAAACTTTGAATTCATCAGGTAATTAAAAATGGCGACAGATTCTGGTAAAGAGAAAAGTCATAATTCGTAAAATGTTTGGAGACTTTCTCAAGTGTTATTTTACCATAACTTACATGGCTATACCTGTGCTATTCAGCTACATGAGAAATGAATTGTAGGAATTCTGTCTGAACCTTATTTTGGGTGGTAGTTGGTACAGTGCTCCAAGTAAGGGTATTATCCTCCTACACTTAGATCCCCACAGTGTATTCTCTCTCTTCTGATTGTTTTCATATTTAACATACATGAACAGACCTTGAAACCCCTCAAAATTGGGTGAAAATGATTGGTAGCCATAAAAATCTCAGCAGTTTCTCTGCAGTGCTTCACTCTCGGTGGCTCCCTTTTCCGGTGTTTTTAATATACTCCTTGAAAAGCTCCATTTGGGCTTATGGAGGGATGAGTTCTTCTTTAGCTGCTACCATTTCTGAGTTGAATGTGCATTATGTTTGCTTTCTTTCTCTAGGCCATGTTGTGCTTGATGGATTCTTTAATTGAATTTGCGGCTGTTTACCATTTTGCTGCTGCCAATTGTTGTGTGACAAAGTGCTTTCACAGCATGACATTGGAACAACCATTTCATCGATTTAAGTTTAAGTAGGTTGGACATAATAAGACACAACATTTCGTGAATTCTATAATGCTGTAGGAAAAACTTAATAAGCATAATGTCTACTATTGCAAAATGCAATTACTTTATACTTTGAAAGTCTCTAATTGGCGTCTATTTTTCTATGATCATGTGTCGTATGGCTGTGTAACTGATTGATTGCCTTTTTTGGTGCAATGTTGGTTGTGTAAACAGGTGTAAATTGGAATATCGTGAATATAGACTCGTTTTTTGTTGTCAAGGTGAATAATGGGGCCGAGGTGGAAAGGAAAAGGGGCAGAAGTTAAAGCTCTTGCAGATCCCATTTCAGAAATAGTCGGCCAGCTTCAATCTTCTCTGATCCGCTCAAACTCTCGAGGACTGCTTTCTGGAACGAATGTGCTTCTTAAAGCAGACACAGAACAAACTGAGCTCCTCAATCGTGCATGTTTTGGTAGGCCTAGGGTAACGGCAGAAAAGAATGAGCAATGGTTTCAGCTCTGCATGGAAGAAGCTTTTTACCTTCAGTATTCTCTAAAATGCATTAAGGTTGTTGACCACAATGACACTGAACTGAACAGCGATGAGTTATGGAAGCATATAACTTCCAGGAAGGAAAATTTTCCTATCTTATACAAAGCTTTTTCTCACCTTAGAAGTAAGAACTGGGTGGTTAGATCGGGCTCTCAGTACGGGGTAGACTTTGTTGCCTATCGTCATCATCCTGCTCTAGTACATTCTGAATATGCTGTGCTTGCATTATCTTCACAACATGGTAGTGCAAATGGTCGCTTGAGGGTTTGGTCTGACTTCCATTGCACTCTTCGACTTTGTGGTAGTGTGGCGAAAACATTATTAATTCTTGATATTGAGCAACAGCAAAGTTGTGCAACTTCTCCATCGTGCTTAGATAATTATGTTGTTGAAGAGAGAACAATCACAAGATGGAGCCCGGAGCAAGGCCGCGAACCAAAAGTTAGATCCGACCCAAGTAAAAAGTAGATTGTCTGGTTCAAGAGTAACTCCTACTTCACATGTACCAGTTTAGCAATTGTAATGTGATTTAGAAGCATTACGATTAATACTATGTATTATTATTAATACTCTGCATACTGTACTTATTCCCCCTACTTTGTTGCAGGCATTTTGGGTGACTTTTATGCCCAGCAAAATGGTAAACTATGCCTTCTTATTTCATCCTCGATGCTCTTTTAAGTGAAAGTCAAGCGTATACGAATGTTTTACCTCTTATAGCAAGTTGTTACATCCGGAAAGAACTAACCTGCCTCCAAAACCAATTCAAAGAGAACCCTGGCATAAAAAGGAATTAATTATAAAAAAAGAACAGAACAACTCATACGAGATTTACAGCCAATTCTCTTTGAGGGGAAAAGGGGGCATATGAAAGTATGAAGAAAGCATGTTGTTCTAATAAGATAGAAATGCCAAACATAGGGAATACATTTCAAGGTTTACTGTATTGTCATGGGGAAGCTCTTAGAAGTGTATCCTGCTAGGTTGAGATTTCTCCATCCTAGTTTCTCCGTAAGGCTCGTCGTTATCGATCTGTTTGTTGTGCCTAAAGGCTGCTATGGCAACCATATACATGATGACTAGAATGATCAATATGACAATGTTGATGACAGATACTTTCCTCCAACTCTTTTTCAGACTTGCCAGAACACCAGCTTTACAAGAATTGCAGCTATAGCAGAGCTGCTGTTGATCATTGTTCCATCTAACACAATCTGGATCACCTCCTACCAGCCCTCCTCCGGGACTCCACACTGTCTCATTCATGTAAGTATAGCCGCATTCTGTAGGGGGCTTGCAGCAACCAGACTACATAAAAAGTTCCAAGGCTTTGTCAGAAAAGTTGTCTTTACCACTGTACTATAACGACTAATGTTAGAGCAAGAGTAGTTTTGTCCGTGAATGCTCCTTAATCGATATTTTAGGCAACAATTTGGAGATTTACAAAGGAAGAATCCAACCCGAGGAAAGAAAATGAGAGATACGTCTAGGTAGGTTAGGTCGGATATGTAAATCTTTTGTGTCCGTTCAATTCTATTCAGTAGTCACCAAGTTAGACAAGTTTTAGGTCCGTAGTCAACCTACAACAACTCTCTTTTTTATCCAGGTTTAAGACTGGCTACATTTACAAAGATCACACAGACGGAGTTAATTTGTTGGATATTTAAACATCTAGCACGCATAGCCTCTCTTGCTCTTCAAGCTGCATATATATGTGATGTCAGTAATTGAGGCCCTAATTATTGGAGCTTGCTGGGAGTTAGGCTTCCATCTATTCCAACCAAGTATAGTCATAGACATCAACATCAGACTTGTATACACTATTTTCATGTAGTAGGTGATTTTTTTAGGCAGACCCCTACCTGTCTTACTTCATATAAACCACCATATAGTAGGTGATTGATGCCAAAGGCCATAAAATATTAGGCAGTGATTGAAGCAATAAATGTTTTTATAAGCAAAATGTCCCTTTAAGGCAACTGTACCACTTGCAAATTAAGATCCATGACATATACATTTCTTTTTTTAACATGTTGATCTAGGTTACATCAGGAAAATATTTGCTTGTACAAACTCTTACAAGTGACTCGTAAACTAGAGAAGTTTCTTTCTTTTTGTGTTAGACCACTTAATATGAAATAACCCATAACTCTTGCTACATAACCTACTGTGCATAAACTTTTCTTTTCCATGCATTAAAATTTTCTTCCACATGTTATCATAAAGGCTATTTAAATGGAATAGTTAATTGCCTTGGATGGTCACCATGTAAAGAAAGAGCCTTTCTTGCAATTTCATATTTATTTATATATGTAAATTGAAGTGTGAAACTGAGATTACAAGGCCCCAGCTATTATCAGGGTAAAGTAGGGCTGTCAAATTTGGCCCAAGCCCAAATGATCCGCCCAACCCGCCCAAGGTTGGACTGGTTATTGACTCCCCCCATTTATTGAACTTAGCCCATCTTGACCTAACTCATCTAAACCCATTTAGAGTTGGGTTTATTTTTAGTCCAAATTGATCTATGAGTAACTTTATTCAAAATATCATAGAAATAAGTTTTTTTATTTGATATGTTATATGTGACCATAACAAAAGAAAAAAACCTTATTTAATAATTAACAATTTATAAGAAAACAACACATATTAATTAAAGCTTGATAAGATTTGGGCGTGTTGGGTTATGATCCAAATTTTAGCCATCTTAACCCAATTCATCTCGGCCCAAATAACTTTTGAGCGGGTTATTATTGACTCAACCCGTTTTGACCCGTCCAAAATCGGCCCAACCCGCTTATTTGACACCCTAAGGTAAAGTGAGGGAGAAGGCATTGAAGATGCTTTTGGCTATTAACATGCCTAACAAGTTATGAACTTATGATCCAAAGATGCAGCAATAGTCTTTCCGATCGGGGAAGGAACAAATTAAAGAAGAAAAAGAAGAAGAAATGTTAGGCAAACTTAAAGCAAACAGATTTTCTTTTCCAAAGTTGCTGCTAAAAGAACCATAAATCAAAGGAGGATATTCAACTAAAAGAAGTAAAGCAAAATAAATAAAATAAGGATCAGTCCGAAGTAGCTAACATCCAGACTCATAAAACATGCATTTTGTCACAGGTCAAAAATATCACTTTATTGAAAAGTAGGTAAAATGTCTCGTCACTATATAAAGATTAAAAAGGAGTGTTACCCCAATTCAATTGAAAAGCCAAAATGGAAAAGAAAACTCCCATATATAGAATGTCCACACTTTCTTTTGTCACTGACCAAGCTAATTATTCATTCTAAATTCAATCAGTTGAAGTTGATTGCATCTCTCTCTCTCTCTTGTTCTCTTTTGGCTTAATATCCTACTTGGTTGGTCGGAAATTGACAAGGGGTATATGTTGGCACCTCACATGTTACTTACCTATAATCTAAACATGGAAAACTTAAACATGTATAGTTGGCATTTCAGTGTCAATGCCGTAATTACAGATGTACATGCAACCCTAAGCACTTTCATAGTCATGTATTGTTTGGTGAAAGAAATTAATTTCAAAAAGAAAACTAACTGCAATTTTCATAAAAAAAAATAAAAAAAATTCAAGATTCAATAGAGAACAACAAATTAGCATATTTTCTTCTTAAAACATTATTCGTGCTAGAATTCAATCATATAAACAACCAAAAAACAAGAAGAGCTTATTGGTAATTACCTCAAGAGGACTAAGCTTTCTACGGTAAAACATTTCAGCAGGCTCTGGAATTCCGTTATTATATGTTCTCCTCATCTTACCACAAACATGAGAATCCCTAATACAAGAACTGATTTTCATCCAATAGCTCTGACTTGTGACTCTTTCCTCTAGCCACCCAGAGTAATCTTGCAAGTAATACTCCAAGTAGCCCCGGTTCATAACGGGTCGACCCGACCCTTTATCAGTGACAGCATAAGCAAAGATTATAAAACCAACCAAAGCAGCTATGATGAAGAACATAGCCCATAGATAAAGGTACATGAGGAAAGTGTTCCTATAGCAAGCACCAGCAAAACCAGCTAAAGAAACTACCATAATTGAAACCCCAATAATTATTAACGGCCATTGAAGGAATTTTAAGCAGTCTGTGTTGTTTGCTCTGCTACTTAGCCATATTCCACCACCCAAGATTGGGATTGATGCAAGAAATGTGAAGAAGTTCACTAGACCTATCAAGTGGTTGCTTGTTCTCATGTCTAAAATTTATATGGGTAATTCTTGGAAGTTGATATGAGAGCTTTTGAATCAAGAAAAGGCAAGAGGTTTTCTTTTATTAAGTTAAAGAAGGTGGAGGTTGGAATTGCTGAGAGCAAAGAAAAGAGTCATGGGGAATGGGGAACTTATAAGGGGCAAGTGATAACTGAAAGTGACAGAAGCACCCTCTTTGTCAGCATTCTGCTTAGTCCCTGCATTGACCTGGCACAGTTGAGATGAGGGTGAAAATAATTTTTATAAATTTAATTTGTTTTAGCAGGTTGCTTGTCTTGTTATATATTTTATGGATGATTATTTATATTTATCTTTTAGATGACTTGACACTATCTATCTGTGAGTAAAATTTAACACTTAAAAATGTATATATAAGTATCTTATCTTTTTCAGATCTTGCTAAAATGTCTTTCTACTAATTTATAAAATAAAAACAAAATAAGATTTTTGTTCTTCTAGCATTCCCCTTCACTTCTCTCTGTATTTGTTTTGTAGAGATCAGATTTTTGATTTTGTCCTTTTGTTGACCAAAAAATGAACGATGTTTGATTGAGTGAAGTTAAACGATTAACTTAAAATAAACAAAGACTAGGATGATATATAATCAAAGTCAAGCCATTTATGATGCCTCTTGGACTCCGGCGGAACCGTATTGGAGAAATTAGTAGAAAGTCTTCCATTGAATTAATGAATATTAATTGAACCTTAAAACTGATAATCTCATCATCTGTATCAAGAATTAGTAGTTACGTACGTAGCTATAAAAACAGGAGTGCACATGCTAATCATTTGATTCCACTAATGATCACTGTTGTGATGAAGCTATCCCTCTAGAAATATTTTGGAGATTAAAGTATTGTAGGTGGTTTAATTTAATTTACAAAGTTAATAGCACATTTGTTTACAAAGTGAGAATAGCACTGTTGTGATGAAGCTATCGACACAGGCTCTCCAATTATTTAAATAGCACATTTGTTTACGCAATACCATTTGTAAACAATAACAATAGCACTGTTATTGTTTACGCAATAAAAGGGAGAGTAATGTTGGACGAAAACGGTCCAAAAATACTCTTAACGTGCTCTGATATTGTCTGCTTTGGGACCTTATAAGTAGATCATTTTTTGGGAGAAATGACGATGTATAGCCGCTCTCAAAACAATAGCCGAAAAATATATATTTTTCGTATATATATACATTCTGTATGTTATATACAAAAGCTATACAAATTTTACACACTTTTTCGGTTATCGAATGCAAACAGTTTATGACGCGGGCTAAAAATAAAAAAAAGTTAATTTTTTTTACTTTTCATATGAGACTTTGCTCACACATATCCAACAATAGTAAATATGTACTCCTATTACATCCTAGCTAGCCCATAACAAAAAGAAAAAATGTCGTATAACAAGTAATTCTTTGGTGTCAGATAAGATGATCTACCGAAAACCCTAAAGTAAGTTAATTAAATATTTCAAACAATTTATACTTATAACGTAGTTCACAAAATTCAGCAAAATATAATAACCGGCGAGTTAGCAAGTTCAGCCTCGCCATCTATCACCCACAAAATATTTTCACCTACTTGACTCAATTAGAAAATTAGATTACACGTGATTGATGAATTACACCTCAATTTAAAAAGTAAGTATTTCCTTTCCAGTATAACAACATCTGATACAATTTAACATGATCAAGTCTTTTGTTATACTTGCTACTTTGAGATAGATAATGATCGATAAGAGGAAACTTTAATATTTCGGCCGTGACCTGCTTTTTGATTTTTCTCTCCATCATTATTTGTTCGAAAATTTCGTCTACTACCTTCAACTTGTTTTTTTTTTTTTTAAAAAAATTTCATAATCTTTACTGCTGTTCTCAGTAGCTGAATTTTTTTTATTTTATTTGAAAATCTATATAATTTTTTTTAAAAAACTTTTCAGCGAGCACAAATAAAAAATGAAAAAAATACTTCTGATGGAAAAAAGTCATATTACTCGGTTTCGAAAAGTGTACTCTGAACATTTTGCAGTACTAATTCTACAATTACTTCTCGTCATGGCGCGATCATTCAACTTTAGCTTCTGAAGGAGGAATCATGTCACTTGGAATTTCGGAAAGTGAATCCTCTCTTTCAGATCCTGGCCTTGGTATTGAAAGAAGAAAACCCTAGAAGGGTTGAGAGAAGAAGAGAGAGACGAGTGAGTCGATCAAAATGTAATTGACCAAAAACTGATTTTATTATTGTGTAGAGACTATTTATATTTACAAGTGTAAAATAAAAAAAACTAAAATATTTACATTGCTAAAATACAACAGATGTGGCTAAGTGTTTATAAGTGGGCCTTCTGCTTTTCTTTATCCGATTGGGCCTGTGTCAACTGGGCCTGAGATGTATCTGGGCTAACACCCCCCCTCAAGTTTGAGGGTGAGAACACACCAAGTTTGCAAAGTAATCCATGATGAATCTGACCAGGAAGAGCCTTGGTCATGATGTCTGCCAACTGATTGGTGCTGGAGATAAAATGCAAAGAAATCAGACCAGTCTGCAAGCAAGTGCGCACATAATGACAGTTAATCTCAATATGTTTGGTGCGCTTGTAAAATACTGGGTTCTTGGCATTATGAAGAGCTGCCTGGTTGTCACAATAGATGGGAACTGGACTGGAGATAGACAAACCAAGGTCATGCAACAGCCTTAGTAGCCAAGAAACCTCAGCCGAAACTTTGCGAAGTGCTCTGTATTTAGCTTCAGCTGAAGACAAGGAGATAGTGGACTGCTTTTTGCTTTTCCAAGAAATGGGGCTGCCACCAAGAGTAATATAATATCTAGTGACAGATTTGTGAGAAATGGCACAAGCAGCCTAATCAGAGTCAGAGTAGGCTGTGAGAGACAAATTAGATGAGCTGGAGAGAAGCACCCCTTGAGCTGGATCATTAAGCAAATACCCGAGAACATGTAAGGTTGCCAACATATGGGGCACTTGAGGCTTTTGAAGAAACTGACTTAAATATTGAACTGAGAAGGAGATATCATGCCTAGTATGTTGCAAAAAAAAATGAGCTTCCCAATCATTCTCCTATACAAGCTAGGATCAGAAACAAACTCCCCCATGTCTAGAACCAGTTTCACAGAAGGGTCCAAAAGGGTCATGACAGGATAGAAATGTTGACAGTGAAATTCAGACAAGAGGTCAGAAGTGCACTTGTGTTGGCTCATCACATAACCTTGAGGAAGAACAGATATCTCTAAACCCAGAAAGTAGTGAACTGAGCCCAGGCCCTTGATTTTGAATTGTGCATCCAAGAAGGACTTCAAAGAGTTCATCTCAAGAACATCGTTACCAACTAGCAATATGTCATCAACATACACAACCAAGATAATGAGAGAATCAGAGGAGACCTTAGTGAATAGAGAATAATCATTCATGCTTAGCCTCTGGATTGCAAAGCTTCAGATAGTTTTGAAAATCACTGTCTAGAAGCCTGCCTAAGGCCATAACGAGACTTCTTGAGTCTGCAAACCAAGGGAAAAGAAAAAGATGGGGCTGACACATCAAGACCAGGTGGAACCTTCATATAAACCTATTCATGGAGATCCCCATGAAGGAAAGCATTGTTCACATCAAGCTGAAAAATAGTCCAGCCCCACTTAGCAGCTAAAATGAGTAAGCACTTGATGATGGTTAACTTGACAACAAGGGAAAATATTTTAGTGAAATCAATGCCCACTTTTTGAGTGTCGCCCCTAATGACTAGTCTGGCCTTACACCTCTCAATAAAACCATCAATCCTTTGTTTGATTTTGTAAACCCACTTACAAGGAATAACTTTCTTATGAGGAGGTTGAGGGACAATATCCAAAGTCTGGTTTGCCTCAAGGGCTTGAAATTCCTTTAGCATGACCTCCTGCCAAGCAAGATGTGAGGCAGCTTCTGGTAGAACTGGGGCTCATGCATGTATATGTCAACATAAGATACCTTAGAAGAGTGAGGAAGAGAATTAGAGGAAAGGACAGAAGAACATGCATAGTCCTTGAGATAGGAAGGTTGTTGGACTGTTCTGGTGGATTTCCTTAAAGGTGGAGGAGAAGAGATGACAGAAGGAGAAACAGATAGAGGGGTAGGAGAAGGAAATGAGGGAACATGAGAGTCTTGGGATGAAGAAACTACAGGAGCGGGAGAAGGTGAAGGAAATGAGGCTGTAGAATCTACAAAATCTGATGTGGAATAAGAGGAAAAGACATAAGGATGACCAGACTTATAGGGAAAGACATGTTCATGAAAAACCACATCCCTAGAAAATAAAATATAATGAGTAGTGAGATTAAGAAGTTTGTAACCCTTTTTGCCAAAGGGGTACCCCAAGAATATAGAAGGAATTGCTCTTGCCTGGAATTTATCTCTGCTAAACTTAGGTAAAGTAGGAAATCACAAACATCCAAAAGATTTCAGGTGATCATAAAGTGGAGGGAAGCCATGAAGTTTCTCATAAGGGGAAAGATTCTTCAAAACAATAGAAGGAAATTTATTTATTAGATAAGTGACAGTTAGAATACAATCACCCCAATATTTAAGGGGAAGGTTAGATTGAAAAGGAAAAGCCCTGGATACTTCTAATAAGTGTTTGTATTTCCTTTCAACCACCCCATTTTGTTGAGGGATGTGTAGGATAGTGGTCTGATGGAGAATGCCTTGGCTTGAGAAGAACTTGGTGGCTTGAGAACTTCCACCAAGTTCAAAAGCATTGTCTGACCTAAAAGTTTGAACAGATAATTTAAAGTGAACTTTGACCATGCCAGTAAAAGCTTTAAGGACAGAAAGAGCATTGCTCTTGCAAGAAAGAAGGCGAGTCCATGTGGCTCTAGTATAATCATCAACTAAAGTTAGAAAATATCTAAAGCCACTATAAGTTCTAGTATTATATGAACCCCAAATGTCAATTTGTACTAATTAAAAAGGAGCAGAAGAGTGTATAACACTTTTAAGAAAAGTTTATCTCTGTTGTCTTGCTAGTGGACAAACAAGGCATATAAAATTTTTCTTGGAAGATACTTTATCAGACAAGAAAGGAATAGTTTTCATTCTATGATAAGGCATGTGTCCTAATCTTTGATGCCAAAACAAGTCCAATTTATTAAGGCAATGTGACTGATTACAAGCATGAGTACCATTAACATGTGTAACAACATGGTTGGACTTATCAGATACAATTGAAACAGAATTTGGTAAAGTACTAGAAGAAGAAATAATCATAGAACTAAGTGGAACAAGGAAGAGGTCTGTATCTGGATGGAGATAGTACAACCTGCCTGCAGCTTTACCAATTTCCAGTGGCCTCTTTAGAGAAAGACCCTGTAAAGAATAAATTATTTTGGTAAAAAGTGCTGAACAATCTAGCTGACAGATAAGCTGGTGAACTGATATTAAATTGAAGTGAAAAGATGGCACAAGAAGAACATGAAGTAAAATTATATCATGTCTAAGATACAGGGATCCAGTTGATATAACTTTAGCTTTATATCCATTAGGTAAAGTGATAGAAAAAGGCTTGATTAATGGTTGAACATTAAAAAGAAGATGTTTGTGTGGAGTCATGTGATTAGTAGCACCCGTGTCTAAGATCCAAGGATTGACACCTAACTGAGAGGATGCACACACATGAGAACCCTCAGAATCTACAACATACTTAATGAACAAACCTGCAAAGTGTGCAAAAGCAGAATGATCCACATTGGAGGCATCAAGTGTGGAAGTATTAGACATCTGAGCTTGTTGGAGCAAGGTCAACAAGTGTTGATACTGCTCCTTGGTGAATCCATGGGCTGAGATATCAGCATGCTGAGAAGTAGAAGTGACAATAGTGGTGGGTATACTTTTAGTCTGGACACAAGAAGCATACTTCTTACTCTTGGTGAATTTGAAATCAGCAGGGAACCCATGAAGTCTGTAGCACTTGTCTATAGTATGGCCAGGCTTCTTGCAGTACTTGCAAGAGACATTTGGAGCAGTTTTCCTGGCCTCAAAATTTACCTTTTGACTGAAATTCCTATTTGTGGTAGAGGTACCAGGAGACACCAAGAAAGAGGTGGCATCACCAGAGAAGTTTGGAGTAGCAAAATGAGCTTCTCTTTGACTCTCATCTTGCTGCAAGAGGCTATAAGCTTTGCTGATTGGTGGAAGGAGATTCATTAACATAATGGCACTCTTAAGAGTTGTGTAGGACTCATTGAGACCATTAAGAAATTGAAACAACTGTTGATCCTCAATGAACTTAGGCAGTGCACCACACGAACGAACAGGACCTACATATGATGAATTCAGCTCATCTCACATACTCCTCATTTTGGTGAAGTAAGAAGCTATATCAGAGGAGCCTTGAGTAGTAAAGCTGATCTCCCTTTGTATTTGGATGTATTTAGACCCATTTGACTGACCGAACTTTTCATTTATATCTTTCCAGACTTCCTTAGTAGTTTTAAAACAGATGACACTAACAAATATTTCTCTAGATACCGAATTAGTTATCCAGGCTTTGACCATATTATTGCACCTTTTCCAATTTAGATAATAGGGGGACGCATGAGTGGGTTGGTTGACTCTGCCATCTAATAGACTGAGCTTGTTCTTTGCAGAGAGGGAAGTAAGTATATTGTTATGCCATAACACAAACCCACAACCACTGAATGGTACAAATACCAGTTGACTCCCGAGATTATCTGAGGGATGAATATAAAAGGGATGTGAGGGATCCAAAGAAAATGAAGCAAATCTGTTGGAAAGTGAAGTAGAGTTAGTATCATCTATAATACTACCCGTTTCAGCAGTAACTAAAGCTAATACTAAGAAACTACAGCAATGTGTTGAGTAATAAGAAATGGATCCAAATCAAGTACATACAATGAACATCAACAATAAAAGAATATCAAGGCTTGTGATTAGGAGTAACAACGATACCGGCCTTCTTCTGAAAACCCGAAGAAGTAAGGTCTTGTTCAACCATGAACCCTAGATAGAGAAATCCAGCAGAAACTCTCGAGAAAATTGAAGATTAGTGAAGATCCAAGCACGAAAAGTAGATTAAACTCGAAGATTGAAAGAAGCACCAAATTTCACGAACGTACTCTGAACGTCGACGAACAAAATCAATCTCTGACGATTTCAAACAAGGTTACCATTGGAAGAAAGCTTGCGATGAGAGGAATCTATATTTCTGCTCTGATACCATGTTAGATTAGTAGCTTATTAGCTATGGCAAAATTGAAAGAAGAAAACCCTAGAAGGGTTAAGAGAAGAAGAGAGAGATGAGTGAGTAGGTCAAAATGTAATTGACCAAAAACGGATTTTATTATTGTGTAGAGACTGTTTATATTTATAAGTGTAAAATGAGAAAAACTAAAATATTTACATTACTAAAATACAATAGATGTGTCTAAGTGTTTATAAGCGGGCCTTTTGCTTTCCTTTATCTGATTGGGCCTGTGTCAACTGAGCCTGAGATGTATCTGGGCTAACAAGATCTTCCAAATTATCCCAAAAAAATTTGCATACCTTAGTGTACTGCTGCCCTCCCTATTGCAAGGGAACATGATCCAAATTTCAAATTTTATAAAGCTAACGCACCCATAGGGGGTGCTGTTCGTTGGTTAGTCCTCTTCGAATAATAAAGGAATTTACTTATTTACACTAGATCAATGTGGGATATGTAAAACCGCTGAGGTTTTGATTGCCATTGTGATATTGGCTTCGCAGAGAATTAATAAAGTAGTTTACTTAATTTTGGCACTATGTGTAAAGTGCATCAGACTAGTATAATGAAATATTAGCATCTGCTGCTTCAAATGTCTAATTAACCTTTGTAAAAGTATTAGCTAGGAGTATATCCTAAACCATTTAACGTCAAAATACCTTTTTTTAAAAGTAAAAATATATTGCCAATAATACTACTATATAATTAAAAAAAGGATCATTCACATATGCTCCGAAAAATATTTAAATAAGAAAAAGATTATAAACTTCACCCATGATGGATGAGTAGCCCACACGGGCTATAGCTTTTGACGGGCTAGGATAGGCCGGTCCACTATTTTGATGGGCCTTAAATGGTCATCTCAGTCCAGCCTCATGTGGTCATGGGCCCTACGGACAACTCACCGTCTTTAAAAATTATTTTTCATATTTTTTAAAATTTAAGTTTTAACCTTATATATATATAAGGTTATATTAGCGTCCCGTTTGGTGGCTTAAGATCTCGAGCAACTTTGTATTATATATTATGACTTGTGTGTGTGATCGAGTTCGATTTCGGATGATTCAGGATCAATTTGGAGGAACAATTCTTGTTTTGAAAGTTCAAGCGGTAAGAGTTAACCGGTATTTGACTTATGTGTAGACGACTCCAAAATGGCATTTGAGGATTCCAATAGCTTCGTATGGTGATTTTGGACTCATGTGTATATCCGAATTTGGAGGTCCGTAGGTTAATTCGATGCATTTTCACAAAAATTAGAAAGTTGAAGGTTTGGAAGGTTGAGAGATTTGACCGAGAGTTGACTTCTACACGATCGCATCCCTATTTTTGCGATCGCGTAGTGCATCTTTTGGGCACGGGGTACCATGAGTATATGATGGTGGGTTGAGACCCGTGACTTGTGGCTATGAGATGAAGTACCACAGTGTGTTTTCGTTGTGAAACTTGTGTTAGAACGACTTGATTAATTGATTGTACTTTACAACAACAAAACAAACCCAGTATGTTCCCAACATGTGGGGTCTGGGGAAGGTAGTCTGTATGCAGACCTTACCTCTACCTAATGCAGGTAGAGAGGTTGTTTCCAATATACCATCGGCTTGTGTTTCCTTATTTGGTTTTAATGATACTGTTTATATCACTTGTTGGTTCTTGTTGCCATTTACTGATTTTCGCTTTCCGTTTTTAGTTTTATACTCATATACTACTCATGTTATTTTGTCTAGTGAGTGTCTTGACTTGTACCGCATCACTACTTTACCGAGGTTAGTCTTGATACTTATTGGGTATCGACTGTGGTATATGATCGGGTCCAAACCTACACCACTATAGAGTAGCGAGGATGGTCGATGCAGTTTTACCCAACGAGGTCGGGATCGATTTCCACAGGGAGTTAATTTGGTTGGAAGTTGGGTATTTAACTAATCTGGATATGCGTGTTGTTCCTAATTGCACTTCCAAATATTGTTGCGATTGATTATATTCTAATTTTATACTATAATATGCTGAGAGTAAACTAAGTACAATATTCTTTTGTGAAAGTTTTCAAGTGTTAAAAGGCACTAGGGAAGTGACTTCCGCCTAGGTGAGTATCTAATGAGTATCAAGAATCTAGAACAAGCTTGTTATGATTTGGGGTCGTGATATAGCCATCACACATAAGTGCTCACTCTATACCTCTCGGTAGTTTGAGTGACTTTTTCCGATTTTGCTTTCTCAAACCCAAATGGGTGGTCATACAATACAAGTGAAATTTCCTAGACTTAGTCCCTCTTTCTCAAGAAGATCCCAAGTCATAAAGGTATGAATCAGTGTTTGCAACAACTAATTCTACAATTTTAGCATGAATTAGGCTAAATATCACTAACCCATAAATAATTAAGCCCTAAAATTCAAGACCCATTAAATACCCACACTAAGGTTGGGGCACAACCGTAGCTATGGGGTCTAGCTACTCATAATAACAACAGAGATCAAAGATAAAGATGAAATATAAGCCATAATATTAAAGTACAAGATGAAAATCTAAAGTTTGAAGGTAAATCTACTCTAAAATTGCCCAAAAAGGAAAAAATCAGCTGTTCACGTGCTCTCCTAAACAAAACTTAACCTAAAATTGATAAAAGAATTTATTTATACTAGGATAAAATTTTCGGACAAAAATGCCCCTGCGGAGGATTCGCGGACGCTTAATTCTGACCACGTTCGCGCTTGAGCTTTCGCGGCCACGTAATAATGAGCGCGGTTCGCGTTTCTTCAATACTAAGCTTGGATTGGGCTTAGTTTCACGGACCGCGTAATTTCAACCGCGTTTGCGTGTGCTTCCACCACGGCTGCGTAATTTGGACGCGGACCGCGTTCTTCAGTTAAGCCCGACTTGCAGGGTCTCTGAACCTCCAGATGCGCTCTCACCAGAATTCCCTTCGCGGCCGTGCCAAAGATTTCGCGGCTGCGCCTTTCCAACGCGGTCAGCGGTGATTTTAGTACTCAAAGCAGCTTCTCTGAATCAACTTTCGCGGACCGTGTAATATTGGCCACCTCAGCGGTGGTCCTTACGCGGCCGCGCTTTTCTGCCGCTCTCAGCGCTCTAGTCTCAGCCTTGGATTCGTGCAGGTTTGACTCCTTCATGAGTTGATTATGGCTTCTTTGCCTCATTTTGACCAAACCCTGCAAGCAAGCACATTAAGTTAGTTTTCGGGAATACCTTTACGCATTTTGACCCAAAACCTGAGCAAAAGAGAGCAAATAATAGGATAAACCCCTAGTTATCAACTCCCCCAAAGTCCTCAAGCAAACAAGGTAATTCCTACCTCCACAAGAAAAAGAAATGAAAATTTCAGCTGTCCTAAGGTGACTTCATCAAGCATCAATTGGGACTAACAATTACCCTCAACACAAATGCATTATCAACAACATCATGCTATGACTTTTTGAGTTCCATAGTTCTAATGTGACACAAAAGCATCAAGAGTTGGCTCAATTCATCAAGGAAGCTCGCTTTCTCTCGTAGGTCATTGTGGATCCCAGACTCCTCCTCCTTTACTCTCCATGAGCTAATCTCACCTTATAGAATGTGACACTCAAAACAAGGATTGTAAAGAAGTGCGCTCATCAATCTCAAAAGAATGCCACAAGTCCGGATCTAAGTACAATAAGATTGTCCCTTATGTAAATTACCACTAATGTAAGCTTACTCAACTTGAAATCATATAGGGCTTTAGCGGTATGTAATAAAGGCTTTTTGGATCAAGGTAGGACATAATGAACTATGATGATTTCATCTTTCCTTAAGCACTCTATTTTCTCATTTCGGTTCATACTTTCTTGACTCTTTGAGTCATTTTCTTCTTCCTCAGGGGAACTAGAGAGACACATTGTCACTCTTTCTTGTTCATGACAATCATTTTTCTCCTTTTTTTTTAATCATTCCATGCCTTTCAACATTGTTTTCTTTGAATCCCTTCAACATTTTCTTTCTTTTTGACATATTTTTTTTAACTCTTCATCCTTTTCTTTGCCTTTCCTTTTCATCAATTCTTTTTGTTCTTTGTACCTTTCATCACTTTGAAATTCCTCGTCTCTCCCCCAAACTTATGTTTTTGCTAATTGCTCATCATGAATGCTAAGGAAAGATTGGGTACCAAGAGAGGGTCATTGTAAAACGGATGAAGGCTTGTAATGTGGCTATTGAATGAAAAAGGCTTAGGCTCAAATGGGTTGACTAGGGATATCATATTGGTAGGCTACGGAAGCTCTCACAGTTCAAATAGGACCAAGGAGAGCCTACAATCACTTCTCAAGTCGAGCTACACTTAGAATTTCGCCTAGACAAACATTCAGGGCAAGTTCTAGACTTATTGGCACGAGACTTGGACTTGCAATTCAATACCTCACCTCTCTCTCAAGCTAATAGATTGTTAAAAAGAACAGAGTCGAGGGCCCACAACAACCCTAGATAAGATTGAAGATCACAGATGGCTCAAAGAAACCACTTGACGATAGTTTTAGTCAACTCAAGAGTCTAAAGGTCACAACTAGAGCTATTCTTTGTCAATCAACTTGTTTCTAACCATGAGGTTGAAGGTAAATATGTTAGTACCAAGTGAAGCCTGCTTGAGACACTTTTATTCATTACTACCACTACTACTACTACATATTAGAGCAAAAAGAAAAACAGACACAATCCCTTAAGAAGGTTGTCACGCCATCCATCGTTGGGAAGAGCCACCCGGTTTACACAATATCCACCTTTGGAAAGAACTGTGGCATTAAGAAAACCAAAGGCTTATTGATCACACAGAAATGTAAAAAGAGGCTACAAACTCAAAAAGAAGCTACTAAAGGAAATAAGAAGCTAAGCTATTAAGAAAAATTACAAAAGAAGTTATAAAGTAAAATACGGAAAGTAAAATGAATATGTACAATAGGGGAGTGAAACGAATATACACAAAATGGGGATGAATATATACATGGAATGGTAAAGTTATATACATACCAAAAGTGAAAAATAACGAAAATAAAAATAACAAAAATGAAAATAACGATAAGTAAAAAAAAAAGAAAAATATTATCATAATTATTACATGCCAGTCATAAAAGTCATCAAATCAAAATAAGACCACCCCCCTAAATAAAAGATAGCATTGTCCTCAATGCTAAAAGCAAAAATAAGAATAGGGACGAGATAAAGAGTAAAGAAAACTCCCTATGTGGTCTCTGCCTGCATGGGGTCAGGCTCACTAGTGGGGACCTCGGACTGCATAGGGTCATCAACTCCCTCTGGGTCCTCCAACTATATCTCCAGGTCCTCTGACTGGGGCACCACAAATTCTCTCACCGGCTCTCTGTCAGCCTCCTGCTCTGATGCCTGTGCTGTCTGTGCTGCAGGGGCAGTCTCCTCCATAAGCAGGTCCAGTGGAATATCTCCGGTAGAAGTGAACTTCTCTACCTCCTTCTTCAGCAGCTCCACTGACTCTTTTGAGATTGAGCCTTCTTCATCTTTTTGACCTGCTTGCCCAGCTCCTTGATCACCTTTCCATGAGTATCTAATGTCTCCAGGATTTCTTTTGGTTGTCCAGGAGCTTCTTCTGGTTATCCAGAAGCTCCTTCAATGAATCCTCCACTGATGGAGGTACCTGAAGCTGTGTTGGGGCTGTCTGTGCTGCGACTGCACTGGATAAGACAGACATGTTTGATGTAGCTGCCTGCAACCAGTTATTGACACTAGATAGTATCTGAGAGACCCGTATTGCAGTCTGAGGGTAAGCTGAGGAGGAAGGCACAGATAGTAGGGCTTTGACAGATGGCCCGGATGAGGGAGGTGGCATAGCAGCCGAAAAACCCTCTGCCATGGAAGGCCCGGAACCAGTGGCCACTACCCTTGACTCTTCAGACTGGCCAGTGGAGGTAGTGGCTTTGCCTTTGGACTTCGGGTTGTCTGCCCCCTGAAGTCTGTACCAAGAGAAGAGCCTTTTTGGCTTTGCCTTTGTGTCAAAGTGTCTCCCCTCAACCCCCTGGTCCTCTAGGTACATAGTGATGTAATTGGGGTAAGGGTAGGAACTTTATACAATTTGTCACCTAATGCCACCTTATCCAAGTACAGGTATTCGTCCACATCATCGAACCCGGCATATGTGTTCAGTGTTTTGCCATCAAATCTGATCTTCCAGTTCCGTACCTTAGTCACATAGGTGCCCTTTTTGATGTGGGCGACATTGGTGTAAAATTCCTTGACTAGGTACTCATTTGCTTCTGGCAACTTGCTAGTGAAGAATTTCCACCCCACTCTTTCATCAAATTGTCTCTTCACGTTCTGGTTGTGAGGGAGAAGGTCTCTTTCGATGAAATGTAACTCAAGGGTGAGCGACCTTTGTGGCCACCATTCTCGGAATTTGTGGTAGGCTTTCTCACTCACGAACCTATCTTGCCACACTGCTGACTTCCTTGATCTAATCAAACTTCCACCCCGGGTATCACCACCTCTCCCGTCATCCAGGACAACCTGTTCCTCATCAATATTAATTGGAGCCGTTGTTGAGGCCGGAGTTGCAGTAGGTGGGGCAGGTGGTGTGGAAGTCTCACTACCTCCTCCTAAGCCATCAGACGACCAAGACAAGGAGGTAGATTCATTGACGAGGCGGTGGGGCTGTGATTGAGCCTCTTATTGGGGTTGTGCAGCTTCTCCTTCAGAAATCTCCCGGGAGGAGACATATTCACTAGTCTCAGAAGAGTCGGGAGTGGGTCTTTGGAGTGTTTGCTTCTTGCCAATGACCCTTTTAGGTGCTAAGGGTGCAGTATGTTTCCCTCTGCCCCGGCCTCGGGAGGATTCTCCACTCCCTTGTGATTTCTCAGGACCGCCACGAGATCGCACCATTATTTGCATACACCATCAGTGAAAGCTCATTAGTATTGTGGTTCAATGAATCAGCAAAAGAAAGCAGATGAAATGATCACACTGTTTCTCAAAGCAAGGGTCCGCTGACAGCGTAAAAAGGAGCGCGACCGCGGAAGGGTCAACACGGTTCACGTAAAAAGGGGCGCGGTCCATGAAAGAGTTGGGACCAGACTACCAACTCACTAAACATTGGTTTTCGCTGACCGCGAAATAATGGGCGCGGTCGCGAAATAACAGACGCGGATCACGTAAAAATGAACGCGGCTGTGGAATCAATTTGTTAATTCTCTGAAGCTCATGAATGCGGTCCGCGAAGTTATAGACGCTGTCGCGTAAAGTCAACCGCTGACCGCGAAAAAATTACCGCGACCGCGAACATATAAGCCTAAGAAGTTCGCACAAAAGCATGAACGCGGACCGTGTAATTTGGATCATGGTCCGTGAAATTCAAATCATACTGGCACTGATGAGTTATTTAAGACCTAGGGTTTCACTTAGTGCAAAAATTTAGGCAATTAACAGGCCTAGTTCACAACCCTATCCCCCATTAGGCATTAAACATTACTCACATGCAATTTTAGCATCAATCAAGCATCATTTTGAAATCATGACATGTGTTAAACCCTAAAAAAAAGAAACAGTAAAACTAGAAGAAAAGAAAATCAAAAGATAAAATTAATGTAAAGATTTGAGCATACCAGATGTGGATTTATAGTAGGAAATTGTTTCTTGATTAATAAGATATGAAATTGAAAGTGTAAAAAAAAAGGGGAAGATGAATAGTGGTCTATTTCGGTAAAAGTGTGGGGTTCAAAAAGTGTAAGAGTCCTAAGGACTTCCTATTTATACCAACCCCAGAGGTCCCACCGACTTACCTGAGTGCGGTCTGCAGAATTCCACCGCGGTCCGTGCTTTTTACCTTTCGAAGACCCTTTTCAAAAACAGGTCCGCTGAGAGCGGATTAACGGGCGCGGCTACATAAGATTAATGCGGACCATGAAATTACGAACGCGAATGCGAATACAACTTCAGAGAGTTGATATTCTGGACTTTTCAAGTCCGCATCTGCTCACAATTTGCGCCCCCGCAAAAAGTTCTCGTTGACCGCAAAATTTTGAGCGCGGTCCGCGTAATTCCCCACACTTAGGCAAATTTTTCCAGCAACAATCCTGTACTGCACAAACAATTCCTACACAAAGCTCACAACCAGTTAGTGATTGGATGAGCCGTTTTATACGGGTGAGGACTCGCGACATTATCCCGGAGGAGAAGATGTCGTTCCCTGAGGAGTGGAACTTTGACCGTAAGTGATCTTTTAAACTTTGTTCTTCGTGCCTTTTTCGACTTTGCCTAATATCCCCTTTCGACATGCAGCTATTCCTTGGATGCCTCAAGCGGTGCCTGACCTCGAATATTGGATTCGGAAGTTAGCCTCAACTTCCACTTATGCCGAACGTGCATGGCGTGATTTGGCAAGGGGCAGATGGGAGGCCAAGAACCACAGTAAGGATCTCCTTTTTCATGTTCTGAAACACTTTTTGTACTTCATTTATCACTAATTTTCTTTCATGCAGGCCTGAACAAGGATGCCATTTTGAGGCCCTCGAGTGGCAAAGAGTGCCTCGCAGTCCGAGGATGCCAAGACCAAACCTCGAAGGGTGAGGAGGAAAGTAATCTCTCTCACGATGGACTCGGTCCAAAAACTGAGAGACGAAGAAGAGGAAGAAAAGGAAAATGTCTCGGCACTGATGGTCCGACCTAGGAAAGCCGTCGAGGTCACCAAACCTTCTGAGTCGACGGCGGCTGCTAAAATCAAGCCTCGTGTCGAGGAGGCTTCCAAAAAGAAATCGGGTGAGGATCCCGAATAATCAGAGGTTGAGATCGTTTCTCGGCCATATGCAACTACACTGGGCGGGGCCGGTTCTGAGACCCCGAAGATCGATCAGAGTGTCCCGAGCGACTTGCTCGGGACCATGATAGCAGGTCACTTGCCATCTCTTCCGTCTTTTTCTGAGAAGGCACTAAGGGAGGCTCGAGAGTTGAAGACCCCTGATATAGGCGGAGGGTCTAGTGTAGGGGATCCCTTTTGGGATTTCTTTACTGGAGTCGATGATGCCTCTGATATCAATGACACTTCTATTCTTTTAGAAGAGGCCTAACGTCTCTTATCTCGGGTAAGAATCAGTTACTGCACTTCTTTTCTTTACTCTTTTTTCTCTAAATCTGACTTGTGTTTTCCTTTTTTTGTATAGTCCTTTGCCAAGTTTTGAGCTGACCTTAGCCAGTGTGAAACCGAGCTCCAAAAGGTTTCGGAGGAGAGAAATGCTCTGAAGCTTCTTTGTGGCCGAAAAGACGAAACTATAAAGGACTTTCAAGCGGATTCTGCCAAGGCTCATGAGGAAGAGGCCGAACTAGATAAGCATGTAACCATCCTTTTGATAGAGTATGGACTCGACCCAACTGTGGAGGCTAATACTTCACTATCTCAGCTGCAGCAAAAGGTCAAAATGATCGAGCTGCTTCGGGGAGAAGTCGATCAGGTCAAGGCCGATTGTGATCGGTGGAAGGAGAATATGAACCGCCTGGCTGCGGAAAAAAAAACTACCTTGGCCAAACTGTCATCTGCCGAGGTTCAACTTCGGGGCATCAAAGAGAAAAGTTCGGTCCAAACCAAGAGGATCGAGGATCTTGAAACCGGGCTTGCTGAGGCCAATGCAGAGATCGAGAAGACAAAGGTCATGGCGGACAAGTCCATTGCCATGTACCGGGCCGATGCTGAGGCTTCTCAAATATAGCTAAGGGAGACTTCTGACCGAGAGCGATGGATCATTGACTCGACAAAGTATCAATCCCGTAGGAAAACCCTCAAGTAAATCCATGCTCGAGGTTTTGACCTCTCCGAGGAGATAGCCCGAGCCAAGGTGCTTGAAGCTGAAGCCAGGCAGCTTGCCTCCTTCGATGACGAAGACGATGATGAAGAAGGCAGTCGAGGCGGATCCGATGAGGGGCCTGAAGGAGAAGTTGCTCCCAGAGAAGAGGTCGAAATCGGCCGTAGTTAGGACTTAGTTTCTCTTTTTGTAAGACCCTGATCGGTCTCACATAACCTTTTTTATCAATATATAATAGAAAAACTTCTTTTAAATGTCTTCTCAGTTTTATGTTCAAACATGTTTTGTGCTTTTGCCTTGTGAAAATTTTGTTGTTGCAGCCTCTGTAATTGAGTGAACACTAGCTCAAACTTAAAACCAATCCTTAGGTTTTTTAGACACGCAAGGGCGAGTCCCCAAACTCAATAATATGTTCGAGATTTCGGATGGCTTGATCGATGCCATGACTGCACTATTTTTATAACTAAGTTTGAGTAAGTTTCGAACTTAGAATAGAGCAAACCCTTAGGGTTTTTATCAAATAATGGGTAATTTTCGAACTTACAGTAACATATCCCTTAAGGTTTTATGGCGGATCTTTGAACTAAATTCAAGTCAGCTTTATTTGAACTCGGAATAGTGGAACCCTTATGTCCGACTTGAGTGAGAACAAGGTCTCGAACTCTAAATGTATTGGCCCTTAGGCCCTTTTAGGTTGGGCCTATATGACCTCTAAGTTGTCATCGTCGATGCTCGAGAACAAGGCCTTCGTTGCCCGACGTTGGAGCCTGATTAGTCCTCGATATATTTGAGGTTGGTACAACCGCATGAGGTGATTTAAAGTAAACTCCAGCCCCTCGGCCTTGCTAGAAAAGAAGCGCAACATGATTACTATGCGCCATAGAGAAGGGTGGATTTGGCCGAGGGTGACCTGATATCTTTTACAGAGATCAATAATCACTGGGTCGAGGGGACCCAATGTGAAGGGGTAAGTGTAAACACTTCGGAACCCCTCCACATAAGCGGTGATGCTCTCTTCGGGAGCAGGAATTTGCACCACGACCTCAGGACCCCAGTTGCAGTCCCTCTTCATGTCCTCGAGGTGACTCTTCGTTATCGAGCACATGTACATCGATACATACTCGCATCGGCCCGGGATCGATGAAGGGTTTTCGACCTTGAAGTCGGATTTTAGAGTACACGGGCCGGGAACGTACTCGTGGGGAAGCGGTTCCACCAGCGCCTTGTCGCCGGACGACCGGGAAGAGGAGTAAGAAGCTTTCTCCTTCTGCGGTACGATCTTTGAGGTTTTTGCCATTGATATAAGTAAATGAGGGCGAAGGAAGATGAAAAACTGGTGGTTTCGGTGCTAATGAAGGTGGCTCTACAAACGGCGAAAAGGAGGAGACGAAAAGAGTGAGAAGACTTAGAGGTTTGATTAGAGCAAAAGTAAAGTTTGATTCAATGAAGGAGCGGGTATTTATAGGCTCATAACGACGGGTCGGTAGCGCTAGTGGCCGACCGCTAACTAACATGCATTAATGATTTGGGGAACTAAATGGACGTTTCGGTCACATCCGTTGCTTACATCATGAGGACGACGTCATAATCGAGGTTTCAGAAAATCGAGGCTCAAACCGTTTCTTATCATTTTATTCCAAGAAACGTGGGGACTATCTGTATACGATCGAAATCGGGCATGTCCGATTTTATAGGCATGAGGAGATGCCTCGAGAGTAAGCTCGTAATAGACCAGGCTCGAGCTCAATGGTAGAATATGGAGCATGAAGATTGAAGTGCTCGCTGAAGATCGAGACCGAGCATAATAACGGAATGGCGAGATATTAGCAACCAACCGAAGAGCTCGGCGGAAATTCCGGAATCGATCGAATCAAGCGGTTATTGACACCAATCATGGGGTTTGTTTCCGTTATTAGAATTGTACTTTATTTAGGATTCCTCTACTATATAAAGAGGGACCCCATTCATTTGTAAACATGATTTGATTGATAATAATATACACAAACGCTGCTCTCTATTTCACTTACTATCAATTACTGTTCATCATTGTTTATTTTCTGTTCTTTACTGTTCTTGTTACCCAACCTTGAGACCATCTCGAATCGAGGTCGAAAGCACTGCTAGAACACTGGTTTGATTTATTTTACTATTCAGATTATCTATTCAATTCCTTGTTTATTAATTGGTAGTAGATTAAATCATGTATCCTTAAAACCACTAAATAAGTTTAATTGTTACTAGAATTTTAGGGTAAACATATTATTTCACTATTACTTTGTTAAATATTTGATAAGTAAATATATATTTAGTAAAAATATAAAAAATTGACAAACATATTATCGGTTAAAATATTCTTATGGGAGAATTCTATTAGTAACACATAATAGTTATTTTTTAGTCGTCTAACAATAATTGTTCGTTGATGTACACTTTCAGGTTAACCAAATTTAGTAATTAAACATAAAAATCAATATGATACCTAAATATTAATAATCACTTCACATTCGAAAAAGATATAAGAATTTAATAGATCTTAACATATGATATGAATATGGAAGAACAAAGAGAGAGACGCATTCCAGTAACACTTGATAAGAAGGTGATCATACAACTCATTATTTAAGGTCAATAAATATGAAGCACTTCATATTCTATTAAAATTTATATCCCGCAAGAGAATCCCAAATATTTCTAGACATTTTAAAAAAAAAATTCTATATAAAATCTTAAAAGTATATATAAAAATTATATATTTATATGTCGGGTTGGTTCGGATTTTTTACTCAATACCAAACCAAGTCAGATTTTTTAATCGGTTTAGTTTGACTTTTCAGTTTGGTGCGGTTTTTCGGTTCGGTTTGTACACCCTTAAACACAAGTAAAAGTGTGGGCATTATCGTTCATTACATTTTTAATCACATCATCAAGATGTCACAATGATTTCAAAAATATCACATAGAATGTTTCTGTTTTATGTTTCTTTTTAGAAAAAATAAGATTATAAAATAATATATGCTCCGTTTTGGAGCTAAAATTGAAGAGTGTTTTGAGACCAGTTGCAATTAGTAAAGCGAATTTTGTGAAAAGAATTAGCATTCAAGTATGTCTCACAACACGTGGAAAATAATAAAGCGAACTGTGTAAAAGAGTACGCCTGTTAGAATGCCTAAGATAAAATCAGAAAAAAAATATTTCACACTGAAAGCCGCTATCAAGTTAAAAATCTAAAACAACTGGTAACTGTAAGAAATCATAACCTATAAATATAATAAATAACAAGTTATTACAAGTTAAAATACACTGATTTATTTATATTTGTCAAACTCATTTTAGCTGTAGTTTAATATTTGATCAGATTAGTGTGGCCTTAAGTCCGTGTGATTCACTTTGGGCCACTTGTTGGTCCAGTTCTTTGGAAATGGCAAGTTACCTCTGCGAGACTTTCTTTAAAGCTTGGGCCTCCAGTGACATATTTGTGGATGAAGTGCAGCAATAGTCACTTTTAAGCCCATTATTTCAAATATATCCATAATTTATAATATATTTAAAGACTAACCAATTCACCTAAACTATGTATCCTGAATTTAGAAATTCAGAATTTTAGTATCCTGAATTTTTGACCTGCTAATTTGAAATTCAGGACTAAGTGTCTTAAATTTCTGAACTACTAATTTAAAATTCAGGACATAAGATTCGAATTTCAGGACACAGTTTTTGAACTTTAGGACATGATGTCCTGAGGTTTGAGCGAAATTGGCTAATCTTTAAACACATTATAAATTGTGGATATATTTTAAACAATATGCTTAAAAATGGCTACCTGGTGTCAGTTTTTTAAAAGGCGTTTTCGGGGCGAGCCGTACCAAAAATGCCCCGGGACGATGGTGTGGGGCGAAAGTCTCAAGAGGCGTACGCTCAGCAATTTGTGGCGTACACCCGGGCGTTCGGGGCATACACCCGATTGTTCGGGGCATACACCCGATTGTTCGGGGCGTATGCCCGGGCATTTGAGGCGCGTTTTTTCAGTGAGGAGTAAACCCCATAGACTTTCAAATTAAAATAAAATTTGTTGAATAAATCCTGCATATAATACCCAAATTCTCAAAAGTCAGTTTAGTAATTACTCAAAAGGTTTAAAAAGGAACTCAAAAGTATTAAATTTAAAAGTCAAGATCTTTTTTATTGATTATAGCCCTAATTCATGATTTTTCCCAATTCTTTATCTTGTCCGCTAGTCTACTAATATCTCCCAAAAGCAACGAATATTTAATTTTTTTTTACAAATACAAAGAAAACTCCATTCTCCTTCATAGCAGCAAGTTCAAAGTTCAAATTGCACGTTAATCATCTTTTTTGTTCCTCCATGTAGAAAACTTTATTCTTTTAGACTCAAGTTACTTGTGATTGTAAGTAGCGTATAATAGATTATTTTGATTAGTTTTTTGTGGGAATGGAGCACATATATATATATTTCACATATTTATAGTTTTCTTCAATTTTTATGCAATTTTACCTTTTATAAATATTTACTGTTATTATATTATTTTATAAAATATTAAATATTAACTACCTATGGGACTTACGCCTCGTGCCTCGGGGCTTACGGCTCAATGAGGCATATGCAAAACGTCTCGACTCAAGCCCACACCTTTTAAAACAGTGCCTGCTGTCATTTTCACGAGATTTGTCAAGTGACAACCTTTTATCTTTTGTTGAACCCAACGTCAGTGCAAATCCACACAAATCAAATAACTACTCTGCAATCAACATCAATCTCCGGCGGATTCGTTAAGTCAGTGAAAAGGTATTGCTTAATCGTAGGAGTTGAAACGGCAACAGCAAACAAATTCAAACTCACGTCAAAACACAAAAGACCTGGCTTTTTAGTTTGTAGTTAAGTAACGGAAAACAGAAATAGTTCCATCTGAGCTTAACATGTTCCCACTAGGAAACTGTAACATGAAAGTATAAAGGCAAATACTGCTCAGAGAACTCATTGGGCATAATATTTAAGCCTGCATTTCTGCTAAACGAAAGGATAACGCAAACCCATTCAGTACATCCCCGCCGATATATATGTGAAAGAGAACAAGAAACCTCAACCAAATAGTTAAACCGTAGAACATAACTTCGATCCCGGTTAAGTAGCTTAATATGCCATGTTACATCTCTTCAGATACATTAATCATAAGACAGGGCTCCAATTACTAATCCAAGTGGTCAGTGTCTCCACATTTTTGGTAATATCCTCTGCAGAATCACTTCTTAGTATGACCACAATATCCTCTGGATAGCTCTCTTTTACCTCCTCCACCAAAACTTGAAAGATATCACATTTAGCATTATCAGAAAGCTTTTGACCTGAGTAACCTCTGGGACAGTCAAACAGTTATTCTGTATTATATAAGGAAATGCTAGAGATGTATACAAACGAAAAAGGTAAGAATCAATTGATAGAATACCTCTTAATGAACCGATCATATAAGACAGAATTCTCAGTTTGAAGCACCACTACACGCTCAAAACAACGTTCAGGAAAGAAGTCACAGCCATGATGATCAATGATGTTTCCACCTTCTTCCATCAAGTTTTCAAGCTTATCACATACCTGGATAAAATCAAGAAAGAAAAGCACCACTAAAGAAAAAATGAAAAGCAATTGCTGTACAGATCTTCACGATGGATAGTTGTGATGCAAGGGAAAAGAATGTTCGGCACAGATTTTGTTAGAATTGCTTGATTATATGACAAGAAAATCATGTCCATAAAGCCGAACAAGATTGCATAAACAAGTCATAACATAACTTAAAATAGGAATTGACAGGAAAGCAGCTATGAGCGGCTTAATTTTATTACTTATGTTATTTTGTTTAACAAAACCATATTTTGACTAATAATGAAAATTTTCAGTTCAAATCAATTAATCAATCAACTATACTTCAGTTCCAAATTAGCTGGTATTGGCTATATGAATACACTATATCCATTAGGCTCAACTCAGGTCCAATTTATTTCTATACTAAATATGTTGTGCTTTGAATAGAACAACTTAAATAAAATTCAAATTAATACCACAACACAAGCTTTAACTGTTCGTGTTCATTAAGTCTGCAACTTCTGATATAATCTGTATGCAGTATTTAATTTTTTAGATTAAGGAAAAATATGGGTAAAATTTTCAAACTAAGAAATTACCTAAAATTAGATCAGTTTCACCAGTCAAGAGTTTTGGTTCCTTTTGGGAGAAGAAGAATGTTTAAGACTTACGAGGTCTTCGTTGATGTAGTAGCAATCGAAGGTATCATCCCAGCCGTTGCTCAGGTTTTTCTCATTAGCAAAGTCGCCGACGTTGATGTGGCGGAGTTGTGTCACCTCCGCCAGGGCAGACGCCGTAGTCGTCTTCCCTGTGCCCGGAGCTCCGGTGATAAGTATATTAGGTCTATTCCTGCAGCTGCTATTTTGCGCCATAGTCGTTTACCGTGCTTACAGAAAGTATACGAAACCAGCTGCCGAATTTAGAATGGTCTAAGGTAGGACAAGGCACCGGCGTCCCCTATTAGTCCGATCAACAACTAAATTTTTTTTGTAATATTAAATTAATAATAAATTTTTTTGTAATAATAAATTAATAATAGTAACTGAGCTGAGTCAGGTCAACTCTTTAACCTTTGTTTCAACCAAAATTAAATGTGTAAGAACAAAATAGTTTGCTTATCGACCAAACACACTCACGCAAGTATACGCGGTCGTCAAGTAATAAAGTGACTAAAAGTCGGATGTCGAACCCACGAGGACTTATGATTAACTATTAACTAAATTAGACTATCCCAATTATTTAAACAAGAATTAAATCTAAAAATATTTTATTCTAAACTAATTAAATAAGAAAATATAAATAATAAACTTTGAACAGAGAAAGAGCAGATTTTAATGATATCAATGTAATGAAAACGATCTAGGGTTATGGGCTATCTAACAATCCTATTGTATTCTTCAATTGAATTGACCGACTAATTTATCTAGCTTATTGGTTGGCAGGGTTAATGCTCATAAGAATCTGTCGAGTTCTTACTCGCCTATTCAAGCTAACCTAACGCCTATATGTCTATGGAGTTAGAATCAACAAGAACGCATTTATAATTCCTGTAAATCAACCAAGCAAGGCAATTAGGTATATGTCTATCCTAACCACGAATCCGTTCCCCGATGCCCGAGTTCAAGAACTTGCCCTACTCAATCCTATATGCAATATAGAATTCCCACTTTCGAGTTCAATTCTAGATTCGTAGATAATATTCAATTGGTGATCAAGCAATTAAATAATTAAGTGCAAGATTGAATAAATAAACTAATATGATAAACCAAGAAGTCAAAATCAATATCCGAATAACAATAGTCATGAAAGAACCACAACCCTAGAACGTGAAGTTTAACTCCATATAGACATGGTAGCCAAACAACAAATCATACAAAGAAACATAAAAATTACTAAGTTTGGTGGGAGAAAGAAGAAACTTGATGAATTCCGGCCTCCACAGCTTTTTCGTGGCTTTTTTTTCCCTTGCCAATATGTTAGATGACCTAAAAGAGGCGTTTTTGGCTTATATATTGCGTACCAAAGTCGTGGGCCAAAGTTCTCCTATTTCTAATCCAAATCAGATTCAGGGATTGATGCTAGGGTGGATGCGTCGCATCCACCTCGTCCTCCACTTCTCAGCTTCGGATGCTACGGTGGATGCTTCGCATCCACCTCTTCCTCCACTTCTCAGCTTCGGATGCTACGGTGGATGCTATGGGCCGACTTCACTGCTAAGGGTGCACGAAATCTGATCTTTTTCTAGATTGGATGCGACGCATCCAATCTCTCTTCCTCTACCTAGAGCACCTTTTATTCATATTTTTGCACTCCAAACACCCTAATTCACCACACACAACTCAATTAGTCATAAAACCAATAATTAAACCATGTTGGGCATTTTAAAGATCAAATAACATCAAGACGCGGTTAAAACATGGGTAAAGTAACATCAACACATATCGAAATATGCCAAACATCAGTTTATATACATAAAAAAACCTCAAATCATTTCTCTTTTTTGCGCTAGAGTAGTCCTTTGAAGTGGTCATCAACTTGCAATTTTGCTGCTACATCATTTGGTTTCTTAATACAAACTTCCAGTAAAACTTTTCATTGGTTCACCGTATATTTTTCAGGATCTCAATGTATAGTATAGCAGAAAAGCCTAGAAATCCTGCACGGTTGACAACAGCTCCCCTAAAATCTCACCATTCCCTCAATATAAAACAGTTACAGACTCTGCACCTCAGTCACAACACAAGTGAACCAAAAGTGATTAAATAAAACTTGCTTTTTTATTACGAGTTGAAATATGGGAAAGAGAAAGAGTCTGCTGCTATTAGTGCTGGTACTTTTCTCTGCACTAGTGTCCTCTGTTGGTGGGCATTGGAGAGAAAGAGAAGAGGGAGAAGAAAGTGAGCAAAGAACACAAGGAGAAAAATGGTTTTTGCTACGTCACTTACATGATGTAGTGAAAACTGAAGCAGGGGTCATGAAATTGGTGAAAGGTGGATATCGCAGAGGAACATCTTTCCATAGTCCAATGCATATTGGTTTCATCTCTATGGAACCCAATAGCCTCTTCATCCCTCAGTACCTTGATTCCAATCTTCTCCTCTTTGTTCACCATGGTAAACTTAATTTTTTCACTTTACCTTCGACAGTGATTTAAACTTTTTACGCTATCAGATCACATAAAACATAACTATACGCAATTCTTTTTTCAAAACAAGTGCCCGGAAAATAAGCCTGCAACAATATGTTAAAATAACATCAATTTTATATATAATGTTGGTGTATTTAGGTATGCTTTGCTTACTAAGCCAGAATGTTCATTTTCTATGAATTGAATACAGGGGAAGCAAGAGTTGGACACATCTACAGGGATGAATTAGCAGAAAGGAGTTTGAAGCCTGGAGATGTGTACACAATTCCTGCTGGATCAGCTTTCTATTTGGAGAATAGAGTTGAAAACCAGAGACTTCACATTATTTGCAGTATTGATGTTACCTCAGAATCCATGGGATGGCATGCTTTCCAGGTACCCTAAGCCAATTAATCAAAAATTTTGTAGTAACTCATGTAACTATTCCTTTTTTCCAAAGATTTTGTAGTAACTCATGTAACTATTTCGCAGTCTTTCTTCATTGGTGGTGGAATTTATCCTACATCCATTATTGCTGGATTCGACCATTCCACATTATCAACTGCTCTTAATGTAGGTACTCAAGTAATTTACCTTTGCTTGCTACATTTGTCAGTGGAAAAAAAAACTGAATCAAGATTAATATTGTATAACTGCAGGTCTCGGCAGCAGAACTAAGCACGTTCTTGACAAGGCAATCTTCCGGGCCAATCGTGCATTTATCTGGTTCTCATCACACACACATTTGGTCCAAATTCTTGGCCCAAGAACCCCACAAGAGACTAGCTCACTTGAAGAGGATTGCGAATTTTGAGGAAGAAACTATCCCAAAAGAAGAGGAATCAACATGGTCATTGAGGAAATTTTTATTTACTTTGTTAAACAGGGAAGACGTTGTCGAGAGAGTGAATCATAAAGCTCCATCAGCATATAATCTCTACAACAGGAAGGCCGATTTCAAGAACGAGTTTGGATGGAGCAAGAAGTTGGATGAGTCTAATTATTCTCCTCTAAAGATATCCGGCAATGGCGTTTATCTTGTCAATCTATCTCCGGTAATTACCCTCTCTTTATTCAAGGTCATTGATCATACATGAAAATATGTATTATAAAAAGTCGGAACTTATAGTCATGGAATTAAGCATGGTGGTGCAGTGATCCTACGCACTCAATGGCTTAAAAATCGTAAATTTGCCTAAGGCAAGTGGTGAACTTTGATTAAAAAAAATCTCAAATCTCCTATTGTGAAAGCAAACATTAGTTGACATGGTCCATGTATTGTAATAGTATGTTTTCTTTTTCTAGCTTACAAGTTTTATGTGAGTTTGTTGGTTAATGTAGGGATCCATGATGGCGCCTCATGTTAATCCAACAGCAATAGAGTATGGAATAGTTTTGAAAGGGACTGGCAGAGTCCAAATTGTGTATCCAAATGGGACTTTAGCCATGAATGCTAGAGTACGAGAAGGGGACGTTTTTTGGGTGCCGAGGTACTTCCCCTTCTGCCAAATTGCTTCAACAAATGGCCCGTTTGAGTTCTTTGGTTTCACGACATCAGCAAGGAGAAACCATCAGCAGTTCTTGGTGGGTAAAAACTCATTGATGCAGAGCTTGAGAGGGCCAGAATTTGCAGCTGCATTTGGTATAAGTGAGAAGAGACTTAAGAGGATTGCCAATGCTCAAAGTGAACAAGTCATCTTGCCATCATCGTCACCGGCTTCTCCTCATCATTACAAGGCAACAGAACCAGAGAGGAAGAAAATGGTCAAGTTTGAAAAGATGATAGGGAGCTTTGGCAATGACATGATCATGGGTTTTGATTAGTTTAGTTTAGTTTAGTTGAAATGCTAGCTAGTTGGGCTAGTCAAGTTTTGGCATGAAAGGTAGGAGGCAATCTTAGAATTATTTTGTTCTTTTTTGGTCTTTTTTTGTTTCTTTCGGTTCAATTTTGTTTCCTTGGCCGTCTTGGACACAAGATGCCATGCCCTTTCGAGTTTTGAATAAGACGGATTTGGTTCTTTTACGTTCCATTGATGGCTCGAACTGCATTAAGTATTTAGAGTTTCACTTGGCACTCGTGCATGGTTGGTATATGTCAACATGATAATTGAGATTATAATCTGAAAGAATTGATATCTTGAGAGTTTTAGTATTATAGATTTCAGTTCCTGATAACAAGATGCAGGTGATTAAACTCTACATTGGAAGAACTACATTTGCACGGCAGCACCATCACAACAGAGAAAAGAATGTTGAATAAGCTTGATCCATTTGTTCACTGTAGTTGAGATGTGTTGCACTGCAGTTCCTATGCATCTTTTAGCTTTTTAAGCAAATCTTACATTTATTAGAAGTTGCAGGAAGAAGAAGATGAGACACATTTGCGGACTAGTAAGAGATGGAAATTAAGCACATTTGATTAAACGAGCGAAATCCTGCAAGATGATCCACTAAAATTTTGATGTGAATTGTGCTTAATAATCTTTGTGCAACTGGAGATCCTTGACATTGCCACAACGAAAAGGGTGAGACTAGCATGCACCGATTGTAAAACGTGCTATGTGCAATTTTTCACCAAAAGTAGGGCTATAAGATTTATAAACTCCAGATCATTTAGTCCTTTGATGTTAAATACTTTGCACCTCTATCTTGATAATTAAGAGATGGTTTTTAGCCAAAAATCACTGAAGAACCTTCCTTAAAAGAAGCACTAGTTGAACAGTGCGTAATAAATTCTTTTCTGGAGATAATGTTAATATCAAAGTTTGCATATGACTTTGCAGACTTTACCAAGTATGAATGAGTGCTGGATTCATAAGGCTCTGTATTTTGCTTTGTTTTCAATTTTAATTGTATCTGAGTTTTCTTTTTTTTCATGCCCTAAAATTAGAGCTGTTAATATGAGCGGGGCCGGGCTAGCCCAGCCCAGCCCAGCCCACGTGGGTTTTAGCAATTGACGGGTTGAGCTGGGCTAGCCCACCATTTTGATGGGCCTTATAATGGTCAGCCCACCCCAACCCTATGTGGGCTGCGGGCCCCCAATGGCCGGCCCATCATTTTTTAAAAATATAATTTTTATTTTTTATTTAAGTTCTAACCTAAAAAAGATAAATATTGAAAAGTTAAAAAAATTTTATTGAAAAAATTTCACAAAACTTAATAACTTTTATTACTGTTCCAATATATCACAATAAATACTAAAAAAAAGTAAAAGATAAGACTTTATTTCATTCACTAAAAGTCAAAACTCAAAACAAATTATTCAAGAGAACGTCCATGATGCTTATGTGATATCGAACATATCATTTTCATCAAACACATTTGAATCCGCTTGTGAGAATGTTGTCTTAATATCTTCACTTTCATCTACATCTATAATACGTATGCAATATTAATTAGTTAAATATTAAGAATAATTAAATTTTTAAAACTAATTAACGTTTTAAGACAAATCTTTTAATATGACGAGCTTAATAAACTTTAAGCTTGAGATACTCTTCTTCTTATTTTTTGTGTTATATACTTTTTATATTTTATATATTTTAAATATGTATTTTTATTAGGTGCAAGGGCCGGCTCAGCCCAGCCTCAGTCAAGCTTTGCGGGCCACGCGCTTACTCGAGCCGAGCTTAAAAGCCTCGTTTTTAAATGGATTCCAAAAATTCTAACTCAACCCTGCTAAATCACGGGTTAGACTGGATTGACCCAACAGGCCAAGCCCATATTTACAGCTCTACCTAAAATGATTGTACAAATGATAAATGACAGTCCATAGAGGTGCTCTTCTTAATTATTCACTGGGAAAAAGAAAAAAAAAAGAGACTCGATTCACACTATCATAAGATGCTAATAATTAGGACGCGTATCATATTTACATTACCATTGTGTTATGGTAAGTGATTTTAATGTCACCATGCATCTTAGACAAGAGTGAGTTGCTCTAGTGGTAAGCACCCTCAACTTCCAACCAAGAGGTTGTGAGTTCGAGTCACCCCAAGAGCAAGGTGGAGAGTTCTTGGAGTGAAGGAGCCGAGATTTCTATCGGAAACAGCCTCTCTACCCCATGGTAGGGGTAAGGTCTGCGTACACACTACCCTCCCCAGACCCCACTAGTGAGATTACTGCATACACACTACCCTCCCCAGACCCCACTAGTGAGATTATACTGGGTTGTTGTTGTTATTATAACAACACTTCACTATAACGATCAGGTTTTCTTTGAAACTAATTTTAATTATGTTATAATATATCTTCTATATATCTGGTTTGACTATATATGATTGCCATAGCCTTAAGGGAGTCTAAAATTCTTGATTTTCTGCTTTTGTATCTTTTCACTGTCTAACTATCCAACACTTGAACAAGGTTTTTCTTGACGGTGTTGAATTAATTAATAAGTGCCTCAGCCTTAGGTTTATTTTCTTTTTCTTCAAGTAAAAGCTACATTTATTTTATTTGGTGTTTCATTAGTCAAGCAATTGCATATAAAAATAAAATATTTTACTCTAAGGTTTGGGGAACCTAGATCAACAGGTCCATCTAAGTTTCTGCATTAGAACCATTAGATAATAAGCATATGGTACAAGTGACAGCAGAGTAGAAGATTCAGTTTTGTTTGCTTATTTTTTACACTGGTTTGGCAACTTTGTCCATAAAACTGAGTAAAGAGCTAAAATACAATTAAGGAGACATTCTAGGAACACACTGTGGAATATCAGGTTTTCGCTCATAGTGTACACCTGTCCTATTTCTTTTCAAATATTTAATTTGTGATTGAAATAACATGTTGCATGCTTACTTGTTTGCCAGTATCATCAGGAGTCTCAGCCCGAATGTCTACCTGCCTGGCATGATTTTTGGTGTCTTACCTAATATTGGTGGAGACAGAGATAAAGAAATGTGTTATAAGAAAAATTAAATTATGGTAGATATCTACTCTTCTTTCATGATCTTCTCAAATGTTTAATGACATATTTCTATGCTTAATAACATATTCAATAACATATTTTTCTTCACTTTTCATGCCTATATAAATGCCTTGTAATAGATAGGAAAATACACACAATTGAAGAAGAAAATCTCTTTCTTCTCTCTATCTCAATTTCTTGTTCATGTTTTACTAAATTACTTTTATTTCATAACAACATGTCTTGTTCATGTTTTACTAAGTTGCTTTTATTTTATAACACGTTATCAGTACGATTTGCTATTTTATCTACACTTCCTACGAGAGATAACAGAATTGTAGACTTAGCTTCGTTGAGGTCTTGACTTTTGTTAGTGTGTTATATAGAGTTCATCCTTCAATAGTTTTCATGTTTTGGGACTTTTCTTATACCACACTTATATGGCCATCAAACAGTAAGAATTGCCTTCTACTGATCATTCTAAGCGTACAAACAAGATATGCACATTTCTAATAAATAAGTCAGATGAGGTATGTACACCTAGTATAAATTATAATTATAGTTTATAATTAGTATGCTCCTTCTGTCATGTTCTCACCTTTAACTCCCGTTTTAGTTACTTGGTGATACATGATGGTGGAAAGATCAACATACCAAGTAATTTTTCTAGAATTAATACTTTCCAATTATACAATATCAATTGATTGACTAGCTATATTTACTACAAAATCATGTTTGTGTTTTAAAACTAATTCATGAAAGTGTGTTAGGTTGTCGCTTACATGATGATATCCTCGTAATAATTTAAATGTATTTTCTATAATTTTATATAGTTTAGATAAATTGATCCTCTCTAAAAGGTTTTGTTAAGTTAGGCACCTATTTAACATAAAAACTATAGCTTTCATTGTTTGGGTGATTTCTCTGCAGAAAGTATTGGATTACTTTATTTCACCAAACTTATTAAACACAGCGATCAAAATGCAACACATGTAATTTGGTTTCTATTTGAGCTAATGTCATCTCGCGGAATTGTTCATATGGTAATTAAATACATGTGCTTCACACTTGTAATATGAGGTTGTATTTATTCTTTCACCAACTAATTTTATAGGTTTCTTTTAGTATGCGAAATATTTGAGCATATCACATGTACACAACCCATTCATACTTTCATATCTTTGCATTAACTTTATGTGCAATGTTTAGTAAAAATATATTTTTTAATTGTATCTAGTGAAATAAAGAACTGGAAAGGCATGTCGTTATTTGCTACATCTCTTATATGACAAAGATAATATTCCAATGTATATATATGTTCTGACCTTTTACATACTATGATAGATAATTATTAAGGTAATTTAGTAATAATAGTTTTACCATAACATGATGTATTTCATTGAAAGCAAAATTGGCATATATCCTAACTAGCATTTTTGTTGCAGAGGAACTGTTTCAAGATTGAAATAGTTATATATATCTTCTTGAAAGTTAATTTACTTATGCCTATAATTATGAAGTAATAATATTTTAAAGGCTCGAGTGCGAGTCCTAGTGAATTTTGGCCTATTATGCCAAAGATTGAGGGTAAGACGATGGGTTCAAGTCCCAACGCACTATGTTGATGAAAAGATGTTGGATTCAAGTTCCAACGCATTATGGCCTAGCATGCCTTTATATGAGTAAGACATTGGGTTTGAGTCCTAATGCACCATATTGATAATAATAATAATAACTAAAAAATAATAACGTAATTTTCATGAAAAAGTATGAAACTTGTCCCACTTGATTTTTTCATTTTTGAAGTAAATGTGATAGCAGTGCATGATAAGTCTAAATAAAGACAAGTGATTTACCAATGAATGTGGGCGTGCGAAAGGCCAAAATAATAATAGTTATCACTATGGAAATTATAAAAAGGGAGAAATTCTTTGAAGAGAATATGACTTGTGATAAACATTGAGATTGCATACTCATTCCTGAAAGTGAATGTGAAAATATATATATGATAAAGATTATGCATAATAATGTACTTGTGCATAGTTGGATAAATATTATGCATAATAATGTATTTGTGCATAGTTGGATAAATACTACAACTCACCTCTAAGGGAGGTTTGAGACAAAGAAAGATAATGAATATTATTGTGTAGTTACATGAATATATCATTGGTCGCATGCATGTGATGCGCCAAAAATATTTTGTCATGCCTTACGAAAGTTATTAAAAGCAAAATTAAAGCAAGAAATTATTTTGCTTGTGATGATTTTGAACATGACAATTATTATGATATGATTCTCTTTGTGAAGGAGACATTCATCATATGGATGGTGTGACAAAAGATCTTGTAGTACAAAAGCAGTTAAGAGCTCTGAAAAAACTAATTTGTTACTACCCGGATGAATGAAATTGTTCATGACATTAATATTGTAGTAAGTCTCAAAAGAATATTCTGATTTACAAATATATTAGCCAAAGTGGTTGGCATATTGAGACTATAAATGAAAAGAAGATTGAATATCTTTATATTACTATAATCATACCGGGTAAATATGAAAGGTTACCTGACTTTTCTTCTATTTGTACTACACAAGTATAAGCATGATGATGCAATCACAAGCCACAAGTAAACTAGAGGTTTACTGAAACAAATATTAGTTGGCATGACCGGTTGACCATCTCGGTTCAATTATGATGCGAAAAAAATTAATTGAGAATTATATTGGCATATATTGAGAATATAAGATTCTTCAAGAATTCTCTAGTGCTGCTTATTTTCATGATATACCAGTTAAGGTCGGGATTGAATCCCTTGATTTCTGGAACGAATAAAAGGTGATAAATATATGGGCCCAATCACCTTCCGTGTGGACTGTCTACTATTATATGATCTTAATAGATGCATCTATTCTATGGTCACATATGCATTTGTTATCAACTTGTAGTTTGGCTTTTGCAAGATTGATTGCTCAACTTATTAGAACACAGTTCCAGAATATAAATTATGATGATTTATCTTGATAATACTGGTTTAAATCCAAGTTAGTTTAGCAGAAATTGTATGCCTCCAATTATATCTAAACCATTGGTTATGAGAACAAAATTGCCAAAATAAAATTTGGTATGTGATGTATTATTTAATATACAACAACACTTGTATGCATCTAGCCAAGTTATGATAAGTTCTTCCTATCACAATTGGTTCAGGGTCAGGAACTAAATAATTTTTATCTAGAAATATAAATGTGCTATATGATTTAATTGTTCTATCACAATGCACAAAGATGAATCCCTAAATAAGAATAGGGATATGTGTTGGTGATCCCAACAATAAGGGGAAGAAAATGGGCAGCTGAAAAAGTAATGCATGTAATGAATTATTATGAGTACATCGAGATCCTCGTACGAGAAAATGTGAACTTGAAGTTCAAGTGATAATTCATTTGCAAAATATTGCCAGGCGTATTTGCTGACCCAAAGCTAAATATCATATTCAACTGCTAATGCTCCAAATAAAATAAAGTTCATAATGAATAGAGTCCATGGCATGCATAAAGCATAATAGACTAATCGGTTCCAAAGATAAAATTCCTTGAAGAAGAAGATGAGCAAATGTTCAAGATGGTCATAATAAGGAGGCAAGTGCTCTAGAAGAGCACCACGACATAACACTTCATAAGACCTCATGGGAGAGGCTCAGGTACCTGAAAATAATAAGATAAAGAGATCTCAATAAGTTATGTCTTTATTGGGTAATAGTAGAACCGATATAAAATGATCGTCGACGATATTGTTAATATAATGTAGCGCTCAATATTATTAATATTGACGAGGATCTTGAGCTCAAATCTGTCATGAAATTTGGACAGATAATTGATTGGCCAAATAAAAAATACGCAATAAAAATTGATTTCACATGAAATATATGAAGTTGGACGGATAGTCCCAACACCTGAAAGTATAAAGTCAGTGGAGGGATAAATGTGTTCTTGTGCGAAAAAAAGGTCAAGTCGATAGACATAAAGACGACTTGTGTCACAAGAAGATTTGTAAATATCCTGGCATTGATTATATATAGAGATATGTTCTCCTGTGGTGGATGTCGCTATTTCAGGTTTTAATCTGGCAATACAAGAAAAACGTGATATGCGTATAATGAAAATCATTGAAGGATTTAAATTGTTCTGAAACATATTAAGGTTTCCAAGAAATTTATTAAATAAAGCTTCAAAAATCCTTATACGGATTGAAACAATTAGGCTGTATTTGGTATAATCACCTGAGTGAGTACCTGTTGAAAGAAGGGTACCAGAATGATTCAATTTGTCCTTGTGTCTTTTAAAAAAAAAGATCTGGATCTAAATTTATTATAATCACCGTGTATGTTGATGATTTAAATATCATTGGAACTCCTAGGGAACTTCCTAAAGCAGTAGAGCTTCCTAAAATAGTAGACTATTTAAAGAAAGAATTTGAAATGAAAGATCTTAGAAAGACAAAATTTTATCTTGGTCTATAAATTGAGTATATGAAAGATGAAATTTTTGTCCATCAATCAGCATACACTAAAATGATTTTAAAGTAATTTTATATGGATAAAGCACATTCATTCCGACCTCATAAAAATAATGAAGAGCTTCTTGGTCCCGACGTACCATATCTTAGTGCAATTGGTGCACTAATGTATCTTTCTAATATTATAAGGTCTGACATAACTTTTTCAGTTAATGTCTTAACAAGATATAACTCTGCTCCTACAAAGAGACATTGGAATGGAATCAAACACATATTGTTGTATCTAAAAGGGACTACCGATATGAGATTATTTTATGGCAATGATTGCAGTCCTGATCTTGTTGGTTATGCCGATGCTGGGTGTTTATATGACCCACAAAAGGTTCGATCTCAAACAGCCTATGTGTTTACATATGGAGGCACTGCCATATCTTGGCAATCGACTAAGCAATCAATCGTGGCTATTTCATCTAATCATACTGAGATAATTGCTATTCATGAAGCAAGTCGAGAATGTGTATGGTTGAGGTCTATAATACACCTTATTCGAGACAAATATGGTTTGAAGTGTGATAAACTACCCACAATTTTGTATGAAGACAATGCAGCATGCATAGCCCAGTTGAAGGGAGAATTCATAAAAGGGGATAGGACAAAGCACATTTCACCAAAGTTATTTTTTACACATGATCTTCAAAAGAATGGTGATATCAATGTGCAACAGATCCATTCAAGTAATAATATGGCTGATTTGTTCATCAAATCTCTACCGACGTCAACCTTCAAGAAACTAGTATACAAGATTGGGATGCGAAACCTCAAGAATGTGAATTGATGCTCTCATCAGGGGGAGTTAATACGCGTTGTACTCTTTTTCCCTTACAAGGTTTTGTCCCACTGGGTTTTCCTTGCAAGATTTTCTTAACGAGGCAACCAAAAGGCGTATTTCTAAACATGTGTACTCTTTTTCCTTCACTAGGATTTTTTTTCCCATAGGATTTTTTTCTAATAAGATTTTAACGAGACACATTATCTATAGACAACCAAGGAGGAGTGTTATAATAAAAATCAAATTATGGTAGATGTCTACTCTTCCTCCATGATCTTCTCAAATGCTTAATGACATATTCAATGACATATTTCTATGGTTAATGACATATTCAATGACATATTTTTATTCACTTTTCATACCTATATAAATGCCTTGTAATAAATAGGAAAATACACACAATTGAAGAAGAAAATCTCTTTCTTCTCTCTATCTCCATTTCTTGTTCATATTTTACTAAATTGCTTTTATTTCATAACAACATGTCTTGTTCATGTTTTACTAAGTTGCCTTTATTTTATAACAAAAATGTTATTTGTTAGGTACTTAGGTTAATTATTGGCTATTATTGGAAGAGAGCAGAGACCAAGTTTGCCGTCTTTCCTTAGCATTTAGAATATGTTGCCTGCCTTTTTTTTTAATTATATATTCGTCCTTTTTTAAACAAAAGATGGAAAAGAAAAGGAAAGGATGAGTAGCTGATAAGTGATATATAATTGCACAATTATATAAGCTTTCATGGGTGACACTCGTTCCACTTATGATTCCTATTTGAACTAGTATTGGAATATTTGTACACATTTAAAGCAACCTCGATAGGGAGCACTTCCCTAGGTAATACCACCAAGGTATATGCGCGACGGATGAGACCCTTCATTTTTTAGAGATTTCAAATTCGAGTCTATAATGAAGATATCTTGATAGGAATATTACAACTATTTTGGCAGAGAGTGCTTTCCTTTTTAATGCCCCGTACAATGTAAATTTTGTGTAATCGGATCAGAGAATTTTTGGACAGCAAATGGTTATGAAAAAATGTAAATATATACTCCCTCCGTTTCAATTTATCTGAACTTATTTCCTTTTTAATCCGTATAAAAAAGAATGACCATTTTTCCTTTTGAAAATAATTACCTTTGTACAATGATTTATAGCCACACAAATTATATGTGTCACATTTTATACCAGAAGTTCAAAAGTCTTCTCTCCTTTTTTAAACCTCGTGCCCAATCAAATGAGTTCACATAAATTGAAATGGAGGGAGTACAATTTTTTTTTGGGTAAACTGGATACATATATATATCAACAAAATACAGTCAGACCTCTCTATAACAACATCCTTATATAACAACCATTCACTATAAAAATCTAATTTTTCTCAGAATCGATTTTTTGTGTTATATTTTACCTCTCTATAACAGCTTTTCACCTATAACAACAAAAACCATCTTTATAGCAGTACGCTCTTTGTAAATTTATCCCTCTATAACAGCCACGTGCATTCTGTAAGATCATTACTAATAATAATTCTAAAGATTTTGATCAAATATTTTAAGACTTTAATGCACAACCTGTAATAAAAATATATTATTTTATTATGATAACAACAAATACTTTTCTAATGTTGAATCTACAGTCTATAGTATTTTTTATTTCTTTGTTTTTTCCTTTATGGATGTTATCTTCAGAAAACTAATAAAGTCTCAGTATGGAAAAGTATTATTGTAATGACCCAATCAGTCGTTTTGAGCTCTAGTGCATCATTCGGCAGTTTGAGGCCTTGAGTAGCTTCACTTCATGTATTATGACTTGTACGCGTAGTCGGAATTGAATTTCGGGAAGTTCGGAGTTGATTCAGATGGAAAATTCTTATTTCGGAAGCTTTAAGTTGGAAGAGTTGACTAAGGTTTGACTTTTAAGTAAACGATCTCGGAATCGTGATTTGAAGGTTCCAATAGGTTTGTATGATGATTCTGGACTTGGACGTATGTTCGGGTTGAGTATCGGGTCGCCCGGAAGCATTTCGACGCTTATTGTAGAAAGTTAACATTTTGAAGGTTTTACAGTTTACTAAGTTTGGTTTGAAGTTGACTTTGGTGTTATCGATATCCGTTTAGGGTTCCGAGCCTGAAAATAGGTTCATATCAGGATTTGTGACTTGCACGTAAAATTTGGTGTCATTCCGGGATGTTTAAGTATGAATCAGACGCGTTCGTCGAAGTTTGAAAGTTAAAAGGAGGTTTTGATCGTCGATTTGTAGTTTTGATGTTATTTGGTGTGATTCGAGGCCTCGATCAAGTTTGTGTCATGTATTAAGACTTGTTGGTGCGATTGGATGGGGTCCCGAGAGCCTCAGGTGTATTTCGGAGAGGCAACGGGTCATTTCGCCACGTTGAGCTGCTGTTTTCTGAGGTCTGGTGCGTCCTACTTCGCGTTCGCAAGGAAAGGACCGCGTTCATGAAGCTCTGTTAGGGTGTTTGGCCATTTTCTCATCGCGTTCGCGATTAGGGGCGCGTGTTTGTGAAACCTTGGAGGAGGCAGTGCTTCGCGATCGCGAGTGGAATTACGCGATCGCGTAGAAGGTAGGCACGTGGCGGGCACAAGAAAATTGTTCTATGCGTTCGCTTTTCTGGACTCGTGTTCGTGTAGGGGTGGAGGAGTTTGTCACCACATTCACGAAAGGGAGTTTTGGAGCTGGAGCAGGATGCTCTTCGTGAACGCGAGGGTAAGGTCGCGTTCGCGAAGAAGGTCGGGCTGGACAGTGTCATTTTGAAAACGGGGGTTTGGCTCATTTTCACTCTATTTCTTCATGGAAGCCGACTTTGGGAGCGATTTTGGAGCACCATTTTCATCATCAACCAGGAGGTAAGTGATGTCTTCTCATTTTGAGTTAAATACATGAATTATACATGGATTGGAACATGAAAATTGATGAAAATTATGGGATTTTGGTAGAAAACCTTAAAATCGTATTTTTGAATTTTGACCACGAAATTGGACATGAAATTTTGGATAAATTATATATTTGAGTTCGTGGTGTTATGAGTAAAGTTTATCTTCAAGAATTTTTGGAATCCGGGCACGTGGGACCCGATGGTTGACTTTGTTGACTTTTCGAGCGGAGTTGAGAATTATTATAAATTGATAAATTATTCGCATTGGAGTATATTTTGATTGATTTGAACCTTGTTTGACTAGTTTCAGGTCGATGCCATTGGTTTGAGAGTTAGAGAGGCATTGGAGCCGGTCATAGAACTTCGGAGCGAGGTAAGTCTCCTGTCTAACCTTGTGAGGGGGAAACTACCCCTAGGCGATGTAATTGTTATGTGCTATTAGTTGTGGGAGCTACGTAGGCACGAGGTGACGAGAGTCCGTACGTAGCTAAATCATGTTTATGTCCGGGTAGACTTAGGACTTTATCACGTAATATCTGAATTATTTGAACTCATTCTGGTAGCTTAATTAATTAAATTTATAATTGAAGTTGATTATTTTTTTAGTTGTTGGCAAGTTATTTGAGAAACGGTAAATGTTATATTCACTTTGTGCTCATGTACTGTATTGTAAGCACGTGTCTCGTAATTCGATAATTTTCTTTCTTTCTTATGGAGCGGGTCGAACGCATCGGCAGTATAATAAATGTATCTATGGTTCATGCCGTTCGACCCTCGGTAGTGTACACATTATTCTGGATTGGGCCGAACGACCTCAGCATAATCGTGCGTTATATCGTTGGCAGTCTGAATATTCACGAGATTATCGTTCCACTGATGACTGGCATTTTGTATAGTATTCCTTATCCGTTTGATACTGGCACTTGATACATATGAGCTTTTGAGGTAGAATACAAGACTGAGAAATTCATACCTTTAAAAGAAATTTTTGGAAGATTATGTAACTTACAGGTTTACCCCATTATTGCTGTGTGCTTCATATCTGCTTATGATTTATTATATTGCTTTATTGGACCTCTAGTAAGTGTCAATGTCGACCCCTAGTTACTACTTCTCCGGGGTTAGGCTAGATACTTACTGGATACGCGTTGATTTACGTACTCAAGCTGTATTTCTGCACTAAATGTGCAGGATCTGACAGGTTCAATTGGTGGTTATCTTGGCACATAGGCGCAATTGCTAAGGATACTTTATGGTGAGCTGCATTCTAGGCCACGTATCACAGCCCACAAAGTTTCCATCATACTCTTTACTCTACCTTGTCTTATTTATATTCCGGACAAATATTGTATTATTATCGTACTCCTTAATAAATGCTCATGCACTTATGACACTGGGTTTTGGGATGTTCTAGATATTGTTGGTGATTTTCCATAGCATTTATACACTCTTATTATCTATTCTATTTAAAGTGTAAATTTCCATAGCTGTAATGCGTTGATTTCTTTATCTAATAAAATTCACGATTTCGAAAATAATAAAATGCCTAATCAAGTTAGTAATTCACTGTTGACTTGCCTAACAACGATGTTGGGCGTCATCACGGCCTATAGTGAGTTTTGGGTCCTGACAATTATCGTGTGATTGAACAAGTCAAGTTAACTTTAGATAACTAAACTAAGATATTTTATTGCAAATGGATATAGTACTTGCTTTTTTTAAAAAGCAAATATACTATTAGGTTATTCCCCTAGTAACTGTTATATATAATAAATTCCAAACTGGGTAAAACTTACAAAATTTTTAAGTAACCTACAAACAAACAATACGATAAAGAACTGCAATGGCTATTGCTACCAAATACAATATAGCAGTAGCGTAATGAAAGATGGAAAATACAAGGCTAGTAATTTGAAACATCCAATTGTTGCCGACGACTGTGAATGCGCACACCAGTTGCCAATAAGTTGTTGTAGCACCTACAAAACTCTCACCAGGCGCCATTTGTTACAATCCAAAGGAGTAGGTATGTTTAAATCCAGTAGTTGTAAAGCAAAGCATTTTGGACATTGTGAACTTAGAGCTGAAAATTCCAGCATCATTGTTGATACATTGAACATGAATTTGAGATGAAAGCATAATAGAGACAGAACTGCCTGCTTGATACATGAGGACAATATAGTGTCTTCTCATCTCCAGATTGAGCATGCATGCACACTAATACCATTAGATAATGATATGATACTATACTGTCAATACCAAAAACAGATGTAAGCAGCAGTTTTCCTTGTATTTTATTTGAGTAGATATCCTCAGTTTAATATACCAGTACCAACAATTCATATACAAAGAAGCTGATCATATGTGCAGCCATATAATTCTGTGAATAAATGCAATCACATCTAGTATAAGCCTTATCTATGAGATGCATGCTTGACTCCATGGTTCTGTATGGTGTTAAACCACCCCCCAGAATGAGCATGATAACATGCTAATACCACTGAGAAATAGTCTAACACCACACAAATATTACACAGTAGTCAAGCTCTGGCCATGTGATAACTGTCTGTGTAGTTACATCTGATTGATGTCCAAGCCAAGCTGCTTGTGATGTATAGCAGGATAGCTTTCATTTTTCTGAACCTGATGTGTATTGACATCTGTGTTGTTACTGAGTACGTATAGTAGATTGCTGACCACTTCAAGCTGATTGAAATTGATCTGTATAGCATGATTGTGTTGTCATCTGTGTTGCTGACGTGTTGTTGTTGTAATGTGTTGAAAACCCCCATAATGAGCATTGCAATATGCTAACACCTCCAGGAGTTGATACTAGCACAAATAGGCAGTAAGAATCTTCTGAGGAGCAGCAGACATATGTTGTGTAGAAAGAGTAACGCTTGACTGATGTTCTACTGAGTGTTTGTGATGTCAACACCCCTTTGTATACTTGCCAAAGCAATCTTATCCTATCTATGAAACCTGCAAAATGAATATAGATGTCATATTTTTTTTATTTGAAGATCTACACATGATATATTTTATACAGGACAAATGTCAAATGGTAGTAAGAGATTGGAATCTATAAAAATTTATAAAACAAATCTTCGCCAATTCAAATGTTATACTGCTAGTAAGAGATTGGAATCTACGAAACAAGTTATAATTATTAAGTTCTTCCATCAATCTCGAAAGAATTTAACTAAAGTAGCTTTAAAATGTGTTCCTTATATATTTAGTTATGGGTTTATTGATAATGTGTTAAATTTCTTTAGCATTTAATTAATAAAATATGCATATCTTTTGAGTATTTAAATTTGAATACTTTTCTTATCTTTTATATGTAACATTAAAAAAATTAACTTTTGGATAATTTTTGCTTATAACAGCGAAAAAGTATTTAAACGTCAAATATTTTTATAGGTATATAATATCCATTCACTATAAAAATAAAAAAAATATCGAAACAAACAGTGATGTTATAGAGAGATATGACTATAGTTACAACACAGTTTGAGAGGCTATGCTCTCAACATTTTCATTGTAATTGTTTTAAACTACATTAGGATTACCTCGACACTTACTAGTGGTCCAATAAATAAAATGCAGGGATCATAAATAGACATAAAATACAACAGGATCAATAAAATGAGGAACAGTGGATTTCGAAATCCTTTAACAACTATTATCAGTTAAAATGCCTCCAAAGGCCATGTGCTATCTCAACAATATAAGAACCATCAATTAAATATCCGATCTCAAGTCATAGAGTGATATCATGAAATTTTCAAGTTCAATTAAGAGTATAATCTCGTGGGTATTCAGACTCATAACGATTTTACGCACGAATTATGTCGAGGTCATTCGGCTCGATCCATATAGTCGTGTATATACACTACCGAGGTCATATGGTCCTATCCATGGATGCATCCCATAGTATATATAAATATCGCCGAGACGTTCTGTCCGATCCTCAAGAATAGAGAAACTCTTTGGATTTGCAAATTATGTATTTATAACTTCAAGGTAAGCGCATAAAAGAATATAAATTTCTATCAATGACTAAACATTCCGAAAAATCTATAAGTAATGAAGATTGACTTAACATAATCTTTAACCAAATTCTTACTTATTAATTCAAGCAATTTAGAGTAGCAAATTGAGTTCAAATGGTGCAAGTAATAACATGATAAAGGCCTACGTCTACTCGGACATAACATAAATCTAGCTACATACGGACTCTCGTTACCTCGTGCGTACGTAGCCATCACAACAAGTAGCACATATCAAATATATCACCTAGGGGTAGTTTCCCCCTCCCCCTCCCACGGAGTTAGACAGGAGACTTACTTCACTCCGAAGTCCCATAACTGGCTCCAACTCCTCTCCAGCACCTCAAACCAATGCCCATCTAATCCGAAGCTAGTCAAACAATTATGAAAACCAATAAAAATATACTCCAACACTTATGATAAATTAATTTATAACAATTCCCAACTCCACTCGAAAATTCAACAAAGTCAACCCTCGGGCCCACGTGCCTAGATTTCGAAAATATTCAAAGATAAACTTTACCCATAATGCCACGAACTCAAATATATGATTTATTCCTAATTTCATGTCCAATTATTTGGTCAAAATCCAAAAATACCATTTCTAGGTTTTCTTCCAAAAATCCCACAAGTTCTATCAATTTCCATGTTAAATCTCTCTCTCTTCTCTCTCTCTCTCTCTCTCTCTCTCTCTCTCTCTATATATATATATATATATATATATATATATATATATATATATATATATAAAAATTATATATATGTATAACACATCTATTGCAAAATTATTTGGTCGAAACCATCCCGAAGCACACCCGAGGCCCCCGGACACCGTCCAATCACACCAACAAGTCCCAAAACATAACACGAACCTGATCGAGGCCTCAAATCACACCAATTAACATCAAAACTACGAATCGACGATCAAATCCTTTTTTAAACTTTTAAACTTCGATGAACGCGTCCGAATTACACTTAAACATTCCGGAATGACGCCAAACTTTACGTACTAGTCACAAATCACGATACGAACCTATTCCAAGGCTTGAAACCCCAAACGGACATCAATTACCAAAGTCCACTTCAAGTCAAACTTAGGAAATTCTTGAACTTTCAAGATGCCACTTTCCATAATAGGCGCCGAAATGCTCCCGGACCACCCGATACTTAACCGGAACATACGCCCAATTTTAAAATTACCATACGAACCTATTGGAATCTTCCAATCCTAATTCCGAAGTTATTTACTCAAAAGTCAAACCTTGGTAAACTCTTCCAACTTAATGCTTCCGAATTGTGAATATTTCTTGCAAATCAACTCCGAACTACCCGAAATTCAATTCCGACCATATGTACAAGTCATAAAATATTAGGTGAAGATACTCAAGGCCTCAAACCGCTGAATGACACGCTCGAGGTCAAAACGACTAGTCGAGTCATTACATTCTCCCCCACTAAAATATACGTTCGTCCTCGAACATGCCAAGAACCATTCCGGAGTTTCCCAAAATCACTATGTAACACTTCATGCATCTACCCGTGCCACCACAACCCATAGGAGCACATTAGCTCAAGCCAAACTGAAGATCCTTTTTGCTACCTTGGCCCACAAGCCTTAGAACCAAATTCCAACATTCGAAATTTTCTACGAGGCTTGATTCTAAAGTA